>NW_010323729.1:0-2507 GCF_000700745.2 Antrostomus carolinensis | reverse complement strand
AGAGTGTGCTTTTGATTATCATTTAATTTGTGTTTTTTCCTGTATCTTGTATGAATCTCAAGCAGATCTCTGAAATGCAGATAGCTTTATTTAGGATTTTAGTTTGCTCTGACACAGTAGCTTGGAATCTGTGTTGGTACTGACTCTTATTATGATGATAATTTAGACATTTTAACATATCTGACTTTTACTACCAGCTTATGGAAGTGACGGGGAAAAACCAGGATGAGTGCATAGTGGCGCTACATGATTGTAATGGGGATGTGAACAGAGCAATCAACATACTGCTGGAAGGAAGTTCGGACACGGTAAGGTTTTACTTTTCTATTAAACCACTCGTTCTGTTTGCTGTGTCTCTCTGCTTCTAAGAAGTGATTGAGAAAGTTGTATTTTTGAAGGTTTAGATTTCCATGTTTCTGTTCAAATTCTTTTGAAGGACATGGAGACCTGGACAGCTTCTTTACTACATGGATACCTGAGAGTAGGCCAAACCTTGAAAATGTTTGGGTGTTCAGCTGGTCTTTTGCAGAGTCCTCTGGCTTTCATTTACGTGCAGCAATTTTAACTCTTGCAGCAGAACTCCGTGCTCTGCCAAAAAGAGGCAGCTTCAAGTAGTTACTCCTTTCACTGTGTTGCTTATTTACATGATTTTATTGAAAAACAGAAAGATGAGACTAAAAAATGTATATAACAACAAATGATGTCACATGTAATGTTAACACAGAGCAATTTTTTATCCCAAGAGATATCAGGAAAATATGTCTTGCTGTGGCTGGTTTTTGCTGAGGGACTTCTTACATTTTATCTGAGGCAGTAAACTAGATTCCATCTTATCTAAATTTGGAAAGACACCTGGACTTCCTTTCTTAATGCTGAAAATACAGTATTTCCTGTGATTTGTCGGGATGTGCAGTCTGGCTTGTTGTTAATGAGGAAGCTCACCCCCTGCCCACCTTAAACCTAGGACGTGTACTGTTCTGACTGAGAGGACTTTCTTTTCTACCCCCTTTCAATTTTTAAGAGCTCTGCTCATCTGAAATACAGAAGTAGATAATGTCGAGCAAGCTGGTGAGTTGGGAGTAGAAGAGAACATCTCACCTTGATTAAATCTGTCTCAGTATTATGCTGGTTTTGTGTTCTCCTGCACTTCTCGTATTTGCCATTTTCTAGTTGAAAATAGTTTTCTGTTGATAGAGAATGGTAAGTGCTTCCTTAGTTTAGCAAATTGTTGAAAGTGATCATGATGTGGAAGAAACTTTCTGTAGAAGCAACGTGTCTGTATGTTCTGCTTTTTTGACAAGTCCCTCTGAACCCACGGCTCTCCTTACGCAAGATGCAACTCAGAAGGAAATACAGAGAACTTAAAGAGCTCAAGGAGGAAGGAGTATTAATGAAGGGCATGAAGAAATTTATTCTTCTTTATGGAAGTTTATGGGACTCCAACTTGAGGAGTTTGTTTTAAGGTCCTTGTACTACAGAACAGTTTAACCGTGGATTTGATGTGAATTTGGTAGCAGAGGTACTATAGTTGTCAGTGCAGATTCCAAAATCTCCTTTTCTAATTTCACTCTGCTTTGATGCACTGGAAGGATTTTTTACCTCATTTGGAAGAAAATGTGTCTGTCCAGTTTGAGGATTTAGAAGAGCAAGGAGTGATAGCTAGAATGTCTATTTATAATTTCTTTTGTACTCTGCCAGTTTTGTCTTTTTTTATTTTATTTTATTTTTTTTTTAATGCTGTAGTCTTTAAAACTTTGTGCTGTGTGACTCGGTTTTTTTGAAGACTTTTCACTTGCAACAGCTGTGACAGTCTGACTTTGGATAGATAGAGGCTGTGGATGAGAGTAGAAAAGGGCATGTTTCTTTGCCCAGGACTTCTCTTAATTTAACTTCCTACAGGTGTAAGATCTGTTTTTGTCTTACCATGTCTTACTTCCTAAACCTTTGAAGATAGAACAAAAGGGGACCTTTCAGATTATTTTTTGTTCCATCTAAGATGAGGTCAGCAAGAAGGCTTCTGTTACATGTTTTTGAAGGTCAGACCCACAACTGTTGTTTATGTTGCCTCAGGCATTGTTGAGTGGAATTGTAATCAGTTAGTTCCCTTACAAAAAGAGGCAGCTTCAATAGTCTGTGATGGGGTCTCATGCCCAGCGGTAGAACCATCCTCTATTTTAAAGGACATACCTAACTTCCTCCAAGTTACATTGTGAAAAGCATGAAAGCATGAATCTGATGCTTTCATAGTCATCCTTTTACTGATCCTTCCTTCACCATCTTTGTGGCCTCCATTGGACTCTCTCCAGAATATCCTTGTCCCTCTTGAACTAGGGAGCCCAGAACTGTACACAACACTCCAGATGTGGCCTCACCAGGGCAGAACAGAGGGGGAGGAGAACCTCCCTTGACCTGCTGACCACGCTCTTTTTAATGCACTCCAGGACACTGCTGGCCTTCCTGGCCAACAATATATCCTTATATATACACACATATATATATATATATAT
>NW_010323728.1:0-1011 GCF_000700745.2 Antrostomus carolinensis | reverse complement strand
GCTGGGATGGGAGGAGAAGGTAGAGGAGATGGGGGGCTCCCAGGAGGACCCGTCCCGGCTCAGCTGCTCCCCAAGTGCTGACTACCCGCCTCTCTGCATCCAGCCCCACGCCCTGAGGATCCGCCTTAGCTCGCATCTCTGGTGTCACCTCAAAGAGGGGCAGCTGGAGCGTGGGAAGGTGAGAAGCAGGGTGAGGGATGTGGAAGCACACAGTGGGTCCTAGGCACGCCCTGTGGAGAGCCCGCTGGGGACCCGGAGCACGAGCGACACCCCTGACAGGGACACGTCCTCCCGGAGGCAGAAGCACCGGGAATGTCGTGGTCCTGTCCAGCGTCAAGCGGGACCTCGGGCACAACGGTGCAAAGGGCTGTCACATCCGTGACGGCGTCCCTTACTCCGCCCTTTAGGAGCTGGTGCTCGGCGCTGCCAAGTGCCGCTCACCAGGGTGGTGGCAGAGCTGAGCTCAAGCTACTTTTCCAATCTGCTGGAGTCCACGGAGCTGGCAACCTCTGCCGTTAATTTCCTTTCTAGTTCTGTGGCTCGAATGAACAGCATTGGGCAGAAAACTGTAGTTATGGGGGCTTTACAACGCCCCCTCCCAGTCCCTTCCTAACCCAGCCGGGTGCTCCCAGGAAGTCCCAGCACCTCTCTCCCCAGTTTTGCTGTGAGCTGAAAGTGAGTCATGGCTGAGATGCTCGTTGACTCCGGGCTGTTCAAAGAGCACGAGGGAGACAAGAGGTGATCATGGAAACAGCTCCTTCTCTCCTGCTGAGTCCAAGTCCCCTCTAAACATGGGGTTACTGGTTTCCGGGGATCCAATTAGCACTTCACAAGAGTCCAAACCATGAACATAAATGAGGCTTAAACCCGCAAAAACCGTGTTGCAGTCACCACCCCTTCACACTTTCCTATTTGTAACGAGTGGTGACCCTGACTCACTTTCCTGCACGTTCTCAGAACCGCAGTCACAGTAGCCTCGGGGGAGACAAGGATCCATCTCGATCCGTCAAC
>NW_010323727.1:3893-4762 GCF_000700745.2 Antrostomus carolinensis | reverse complement strand
CGAGAAGGGGGGGGTGGGTCTCCCGCCTCCTGCCCCCCTTTCCCCTCCATCACAACTGGGGTCCCCTTCCGCCGGCCGGAAAAAATGAATCCCGCACCCCCAGACCGAAATTTAAAATAAAGGGGGTTTTTGTCCCCCACCGCGAGGCTGTAATGAGGGAAAACAGAGAAAAAAAAGGTGAATTTCAAATCTCGCCTTCATGAATAGATTATTTCATTATTTCATGCCCAGGTATAACCTGACAGAGAAAATAAAAAAGTAACAATAAAAAAAAAAATTCGCGAAAATTTGTTTTATTCCCTGACTGCCAAAAAACCCACGAGCGTGGAAAATCACCTGCCCCGGCCCCTCACCCTCGTCTGCTGCTGGTGAAGTTGGTGTTTTGCGTGTTCACAAAAACGCTCCTGACAAAGAGTTTGCTGTACGTCACCGCCCGGAAATCTCATCGTTCAGGGGTTATTTGAATTTTGGATTTTCGGCAGTATTGCAGCTCGCGCCGCCTCTTCTCGCGCCGCTCCTGTACCCGGGGGAGGTGTCCTCAACCAAAGAGAAGGAATATGGATTTGGGGTTTTCTTTATTGTTTTCAAAGGATGTGTACTGTGAGGGTGTACTCACTCTGCAACCTTCTGCGTCAAGGATTCAAATAGTAATTTAAATAATGTATCTTTTCGTGAGGGTAGGAAGAAAACTCTAAACTCGCCTTTTTTCTTACTAAAAAAAAAAAAAAAAGAAAAAAATTCTTATGCCAAATTTCGTTTACTTCACGTGATAGTATATGTTCGCCATTCTACTTTATTTTTTTGTTTCAGTATTTAAATCTTGCAGAGGAAAAAAAAGTTCAAAGGAAAAAAAAAAAGAAAAGGAAAAA
>NW_010323727.1:272-1402 GCF_000700745.2 Antrostomus carolinensis | reverse complement strand
AAAAAAAAAAAAGAGTAATCTTCCCTTTTTAACCAGATATAAACCACTCTCCTTTCTTATAAGAATTTTCCCGTTAAGTTAAACAGAAATGTGCTCACACTGTTTGTCGTGTCATACAAGGCCTATGGATTTTCGGATATTATGGGCAATATTTTTAAAATAACCTCTAAAAAATGCGTTTTCTGTGGAAGATTAGGTAGTGGGTTTAAAGCCACACGTGTTAAAATGAGACATAAACACATTTAATAACGTAGCACTTATGACAGAACATACAAAATGTCTTCCTCGGAGGAAGCTCTCCCTACCTGGGTCTGCGCATTTTAAGCGAAGATTTTGAAATAAAAGGTTGCTGAAATCAAGGCACATCCAAGTGCGCTGACAGGCCGTAATACAGCAATTAAATATTATAAATCCTTTGAAACAGCTCCCTTTACACACATTATCTATATCGCTTTAAACCTTAGAAAGGTTTTGTGGTTGGGTTTTACTTTTTTTTTTAATTTTTAATTCCCCCCCCCTTTCCCCCCAATACGAAGTTAATTAGGCGATTAAACTTCCAATTTCGAGCTAGCGGTATAGTGGCTGAGCAAGGCATTGAGATCTTCTTCTCGAGACCCAATAAGCATCATGAGCATTTATATTTGTGATATATTATCTCTGCTCGTTATTTCGTAACCTTATAAGAACATAAGAATGGAGGAAACGGAATATGAAGACATATACACACAGATTCTTGCCAAAAACGGGGGGAATAGAAAAAAAGGGAGGGAGGGTATTTAAAAATAAAAATAAATAAATAAATAAATAAATAAATATATAAAACAGAAATGAGAGATCAAAGGAAAAACGATAGCCTGTATATTTCAGGAAAAAAAAATTACAAATGCAAATATACCTTTACATATGCATCAGTATTAAAAATAATACACGCTGGAGCCAAGAGGAGGAGGAGGAAGAGGAGGAGGAAAGAAGAAGAATGGCGCAGCGATGGATCCCGCATCACCCACCGCAGCCGGGATCGCTCCTTTCGGGGATGGTTGTGTTGATGATGATGATGATGATGATGATGATTGATGATGTTTGGAAGGAGAGGGAAGGCTCGATTTTTAATTCCGTTAATTAGGATCTTC
>NW_010323727.1:0-258 GCF_000700745.2 Antrostomus carolinensis | reverse complement strand
GAATCCGCCGTTTCTTCTGCGAGCAGAGAGATTTGCATATTCTTTTTTTAAAATTATTTTTAATTTTTTTTTAATGCCCTAATTTCCTTGATGTATGTAAATGCAGCCGGACGTAGAGGATGCCTCCAGATGACGTCAGTGGACGTGACCTCGCCGTTAAACCTTGAACGTGAAGCGGGGATGGGGGGAAAGGAGACGCACCCCGCTGTTCCGCGCTGCTTCCGCGCCGAGCGGAGCCGGGCCGGGGAAGAAGATGCG
>NW_010323726.1:18161-23682 GCF_000700745.2 Antrostomus carolinensis | reverse complement strand
ATCCCTAACATTCTGTGATTCTGTGACTATTATACTCTTTTAATTGTCCATTACTGTTTCAGATATGGAGGTCTACTCAGAAATAGCAAATAGGCTCCATTATCCACCTGAGAGAAATAAAAAAAATATTAAAAAATAGTATTAATGGAAATATCCTGGTATAGTTCAAAATCCAAGAAAATCTTCTTATTAACTTATATATGTTCTCCTTTTTGACACATTATATTAATGAGCAAAATTTTTAACTAGCATCTTATGGCATCTTGTTAACTGTTTTTCTTCTTACTAATATAAAATAGCAGATGTGCAGCATGAAGACCAAGTAGGTATAAAACTTAACAACACTTCACCATTCAGTACTTTTTCTGGGTGATGGTCATGTTTGAAGGGCAGGAAAGAGTAAAAGGACTACCTTTCTATCTTATTGAATCTTATAGCTACATTCAGTGTAATAATAATAATAATAATAATAATAATAATAATAATAATAATAATAATAATAATAATAATAATAATGTATTATTTGATTTAAATGTATGATTACAGATTTTAGCTATGGTCTTGTATAAACTGAATGGTTGTGGGAAAATAAACAAGGATGGGATCAATGAGTCAAATTTGGGATTAGAAAAATAATACTGTGCTTCAAGGAGTTAAAAATATGTTTAGATTAAGCATGGATTAACATCATAAAAACTGAAAACCCATTGTTGCTAATCTCTTTGAACTAGACTGAGCTATTCTAAGCCAACACTGAACAAAGTTTTCATGTGTGGAATGAGGCAGGAGTTTTCAACTTTTCTTTTGCTAAAATCCAGATTAAAAAAAAATAATACCGTTGAAGTATTTGTTTCAGCAAAGGTTTCCTCAACACTTGGGTAGAGTTTCATGTTGAGTGAATGAGAGGAAAAAGGATTCCAGCCATGGAATAATCCAGGTGAGGAACGTGGGCAAGAAGAGTAAAATTGTATGGTTTTATCCTGGGATAATATATGGTGGATGGTGTAATGCCACCCACTTAAACTGAAGTTGTATCTGCCCCTGCACATAGTAGGGAAACAAATCTACATTTTGCAATTCATTAATAAATTGCTTTAACTGCTTTCGTATTTTTTTTTTTTTCCTGAAAAAGGAGGAGAGAAACCACTCTCTGACTCTTGAAATTTCTGTACTTTTACAAAAGAAGCACTGCTGGTCAAATTAACAAATGGCATTAAAAAAGCTGTGGTACTTAGGCAAAAGTAGTTAGTCAGAAATCATGATACATGCAGTCAGTCTTTCCAACAGTCCTGGGTCAGTATGGTTAGTAGAATTGCTGCATGTAGGAAAAAGGCAGGAGGAGCAACTCTCTGATTGAAAGGTACATATAGCCTGTTGACCCAAGCTTTTCTACAGTCGAAATAACAATTGTTCCAATTAGATACAATAGAAATAATAATGCAGTTGATCTACAAACTATTTTTTGAATGGAGTCTATTTGTAAGCCATTTACTAAATATAAATAATTTGCATATTTTGAAAAGTCTGTTATTCCATTGTTAAACTAGACCAAATTGAGTGCTGTAATTCTTGAAGCCCTCAGTTTTTAACTCTAACTGGTTTATTTATGTAGAATATCTACTAAATTGAAAAGGAAAAAGATAGGAGTATAAAGATGTTTCTGTCCTCTGCCCTTTTGCTTGTGACACTGTCCAGTAATCAGCAGGGCTCCTCTGTGCTCCCAAGCTCTTTCAGGTTCCTTCTCTATCCTTGTGACACTGTCCAGTAATCAGCAGGGCTCAATCTCCCAAGCTCTCTCAGGTTCCTTCTCTATTAGAAGGACTACTTTAAGGCTCTTAATGTCCCACATTTAATTTTTATGTCAAAAAAATAGAATTGGAAGTGAAGTAACCATGGGGACATGCACTGCTGTTGGAAAGGATTGGCAAGCACAAATATGGGTGTTAGGAAAGTGGTTTGACAAGCCTGGAGGATGGAAAGAGGAAGAAAAAAGGTGAAATAATAATATTTTAGCAATAATGTACAGTTAGAAAAGGCAAACAGTGGGGTTTGTTTGTTTGTTTGCTTTGTTTTTGGTACCTCCCTTATCTTCCTGCCTCATTTTAGAAGAACTTTTTTAAAATTAAGTTGTCCTATGCTGTCCAAAGTATGCAAACAGACACACACACACAAAGAGATATCTTGGAAAATTTATTTTCTTTAAAAGTGAGCTACAGACACATTCTTTAATAGTAATTGCAGCTGTCCCTAACACACTGTGCAGTGGTCCTAATTTGTGGGCATTGAAGTCACACAGCCACTAGCTTCATGAGCAGAGTGTTCCTGGACTGCAGTACAGCAGTTTTCTCCAGTGCCACTTATTTCTTTGCCTGCAAGCATGGGAGATAAAAGACTAACCTTAAGATGATAGTGCAAGTCAATAGCAAGGTCCTGAATGAAGTGGGAGACACAGTGCTTACAGTCCCTGCTGGACAGCAGTCAATATCAGACATCACACTTAAACTGTCACAATTTGACCTGACAATCCTTTTTCAGAAGGACCAGAAATAGAGCTAGCCAAGTTACCTTGCATTTCTGAAGAAGGTCACGAGCAGGTCACTGGCAGATGGAAGTGTCTATTAAAGATGCCTAGTATGAGTATAAGCATGAACATTTCTAGCCTGCATAAACATAAATGTTAAGATGCATAAGGGGTTGTTACTGCCTAGCTGGAACAGGTGAACAGTTAAAAGATCTTTATAAGGAACAAAGAGAGATGTTTGCTCTGTTCATGTGAAAAAAAAATTACTGGAAATAAAAAAAAGGAGACTTATATAGTCAGCAATATATGTTCTAAAAATGCAATTTCCGGATTAATAACAAAGACACTGTTCTAGTTCACCAGTTCCTTTAGGACGTGCGCTTTTGACCCATGCAACATATTGTGCCCCATGGCTCTTAGCTGAACTGTGACTTAACTGTGCCTATTTTTTTTAAAATGTGTGATGTCTATTAAAACTAGCTGGTGCTTGTACCAGGACCCCAGTGGAAATGAAAGAGATGTCTCAGTGGACTGTCCATTGGTTAAATATTAAAGGATCAAACTTTAATATTTAAGTGTGTATGTAGTATATTATATAAAACAAATTCCCATCTGAATATTTTAAGTTTTCTCTTTAATCTCGAGAAAGCCAGCATTTCCACCCCTTAACTCTAATTAACCAGATAAAACAGTATTTCAAGGATATATCTCCTGTGAAAAGAGTCAGGTTTTTCTGTGATTATATATATCTTTGCTCCAAGGCACTTATTAATTTGCTTAAAAGTCCATGCATCATTTCACAGATTGTTTTAGCACTTGTCATCTTATCAGTCCACGACTGAGTAAGGCACACTTGAAAAAAATGAAGTGAAAGATTAAGTATTCCAGCATGCTCTCCATTATAAATATAACTGTCATCATTTTATAAATGAATTTCCATAAAAATGGAGCAACAGAGAAGGGTGAGAGGTGATGGAGCACCGTGAAAGATGGTGGGCCTGACAAATGCATCTGGGGAGGGAATCAGAGGCAGCAGCAGGATAGATGCAGCTTAAATCTTTTATCCTCCGGCAGCTGCAATACTCCTTGGCTCTGCTGTTTTGTGTTGATCAGGAGGAGTAGGCGCTCAGCAAGGGCAGGGGGTGGTGATGGGGCTGGAGGCAGCACCCTACTGCTGAGGGCTGCCCTCCTGCCCTACCCTGGCAAGGAGGGTAGAGACAACCCTGTGATGGTAACCCACACTCACCATCACCTCGACAGGCCTCTTGTGATGAGGTCCACAGTCAAGGCAAGAGTGTCCTATCCTTTAAGTATCATAGTAGTCTGGAAACAGAAAAGAGAGGTCCTCCAGGCTAGTAAAACTGAGGCCTAGGTCCCAAAAGGCATTTATTTGACACCCCTGTACACACACACACCACTTAAGTGCTCAAAATCTCTGCCAAGCTACCACTTGACTGGATGGGTGCTTAAATCCTGTAGTGGGCTGACCAATGACCACAGACCATGCAGCCTGAATGCTGAGGTCAACCTGTGAGTTAACAGTGGCTGAGATCACTGCCTCAGCCTGTAACTGGGTTTTAGATCAAATCTAAGTCTGATCTCCAGGTCAAGGGCTTGAATGTCACCTTTCTACATGTCAAGTGAGGTCTCTCATCATGGGTTGTCTGCTCTCTTGTAATCAATATGTAATAGTTTGTAGACAGTGGAAGGGCTTCAACAGGGGACCTGGCTGGTCTGAAAAGAATAATACAGCACTGTGGACAGATACGTAACTTGGCTCTGAGCGAGTTGTCTCCTGAAGCAACATACATGCATCAGAGCTGTGTCTCACCCAGGTGATTTAGCCCTGCATATGAGATAGCTGCATGGGGCCCAGGACCTATCCACTGAATTGGTCAGGCAGTTGGACTACCTGATCATTGTAGGTCCCTTCCAACCAAAAAATTCCTATCCTATCCTATCCTATCCTATCCTATCCTATCCTATCCTATCCTATCCTATCCTATCCTATCCCATCCCATCCCATCCCATCTTACTTATGCCTTAGAGTCTGATTGGACATATGTCAGCCATTGTCACACAGATACAGCCATCAATGAGCCCTTGCCCAGCAAAATAATCAGAATACAGGTGAAGAGGAATGGCATTTAGGTCATGTAGGCAGCTGACTATGTCTAGTCCAACCTCTCTGCTCTTCAGCTGTGGCTGATTTAGGCAGATCCTTGCTCAGCTAACTTCTGATTTTTTTTTTTATTTTTTATTTTTTTTTTATTTTTAGTCAGCCCTTCACTGTCACTGTTCATTGCCTGGGAAGTTGTATTTGGGCTGGAATAAAAGTTAGCTTTGCAGCATTTAAGTGCCTTTGAGGATCTGGGCCCAAAGGCTTAATCCTACACCATCAAAGTCAATAGGAGCTTCCTGAAGTTAGAATGGGAAATTGAGGTAAGAATGTGAATATGTTCTTTTATAATTTCTTTTTTATAGTTTCTGTTGATAAAAAGCCTTGGAGTAGCAATTCTTCTTTGATGCTTCTGCTGTAAAATCAGAGTTCAAAGGGGCTGGTTTGGATCCATACAATAGTCTGACATTTTATCCCTTTTCTTCAGCTGTACAATCATATAAGAAAATTGAGCAATAGAGTGAATTAAAAGAAGTGCTATGAAAACCTTACCGATTTTACTGGCTGCTTGGCTTACTAGAGAAACTTAGCTGAGGAATCAGAATTTGCCAGTCTGAGTGAAGGAGAAGGAGTGATTGTACTATGCAGGTAGAGGTATGGAGAGGCAGAAAGGGCAAACTGGACAAAGAGGAAGCAGAGAGGAAGAAATCCAATGTAAAAGCAGCTCATTGTAGTTAAGAAGAAGAACTTTGACCTGAAAAAGTCAGGATGAATCTTTGTGGTTTTTCCTAACATAAATGAAATATCCACATATGATCTAATATGATGCTACTTCTTTTGCTTACAATTAAATGAGGCAGGGTCAAGCTATTAATTTAGTG
>NW_010323726.1:0-18116 GCF_000700745.2 Antrostomus carolinensis | reverse complement strand
GGTTCAGCAAATTTTGTTATGGAAAATATGAAATAATTTGCTGTTAGGAAAGTTTCATCCTGGTCTGACTCTGATAGATTAGATAATAGCCATTTAAGCCTTGAACTGAAATTTGTCTAATGTAATTGGATGTTCACACTTTGTAGAAATTGCTGTATTTCTCTGTATTGCTCTAAGCTCCTAATGTCAATGTTATCTTGTTCCAAGGAAAATGTGCATGAAATATTTTCTGCATAAGAAAACACTTCCTTTTACCAGGTTTAAAAATTGTTGCCTCTCATTTTTATGGCAGTCCTGTTTACTTTTACATCATTTTAACAGAAATTTTGCCCACTTTACAGCTGAATTGCTCTACTGAGGGAAGGATCAGAGAGTGATGATTACAAAACTCAATATTCATTGACTAAATTTGGTGAAATGGTTTGTCTGCAGGCAGTTGTACCCCAAAGACATTTTGATTATGCTTTTCCTGCAGGTTTTCCTACTAATCTTTTGGAAAATATTTGTTTGAGGGGAATTTTTTTCCATGTGTCTGGAAAGGAGGAGTACTGAATTCCAGATCTGAAAAATTTAATTTGTCTCTGAAGCAGCAGATAGTTTGGAGAGAAAAAATGGAGATGGATAGATGTAATGGAAGAAAAACATCAGATGTAGGAGAGAGGAAATGGAGAAAGCAGGGAGCCTCAAGATGAAGGAGAGTAAAGGAGTCAGGACTAAACATATTCAGGCTGTATTGAATGGAAAGCAGAGCTTCCTTCCACAGGTGAGAGAAGCAGATATCCTAAAGCACGAGTAGAGAACATTGTTAATAGGGAAACTCCTACAATTTCTTTACAGTAGGACTCATTTCCTGGCAATGACACACAGTCGTTCCTTCTCAGCTGTGGGTCAGGTGCTCAGATAATGTGAGTGAGTGAGAAGCTGGGGAGCCATCACGCTGCAAAGCACAGAAATACACTGTCTTGATACTCTTGAGATTTGCCTGACTCCTCACCAAGCTTTTACATGATTTTTCTAGTGGAACAAGTTTCATTATAAGTGATTTTATTAAGGACTTGATACACAGCATGAGCAATTCTTCCTGTGAAAGTGCTTAAATCTCCATATATTTGGGAGACTATCACTAAATTTGTGTGGCAAATAGTGCCCTGGACTTTTGTGTTAAAGCTTGTATTTTTTTCTTAGCAATGACCACATATTTAGAGAAGGACAGTTCTGCAGAAAATGGGCCATGATTATCCTTGTGTACTTCAGTTTAAACTATACAGTGGCATGTATTGCACATGCTAACACCACTAACACCAAGTACAAAAATGTGTAGCTCAGTCATGCTATCATCTTTAGGATTACCCTTTTATAAGTATTGAGGAGAGAAAACTTGCACTGTTAAGAGAGGCTTTGAATAATTGTACTGCTCAGTGGCAGCCCTTCAAGATTTGTTAAAAGTCCTGTTAGCTTCCAACAAGATCAGAATAATAAAAATGTGGAACTCCTCTTTTGATAAATGGTACACTTAAAAAATGAATGAAACTTGTCGAAGGTTTAAATTAATCTCTTCTAAAGAAAAAACATATTTTTTAAATGAGTTGTCTCAGATATTCCCAAATTCTCTAATGGCACAAGATCAGTCCTTTGAAATTTTGGGGCACATTGCTTTTGGAAACACAGTGAGAATTCAGACTTGTAAATATAAACTATGCTATTTGTTTAACTATCCCTTAAATTAATAAAATATTGATAATATATAATGAATATTCAGGTTTAATGTTGCCTTCCTGGACCTGTATTAAGTTTTCCATAAAGAAAAACTGGGATTTTAATGAGGTCTCCCAATCTCTCAACAACAGGAAAAGTATCACTAACAGATTAATAAGTGGAATGCAGCTGGAAGTTCCCTCTGCTTGTCAGTAATTTAACTGGGATTTTTACTAATCTTTAGGAGTTTTAAACTACTATGCAGCCAGTAGTATACAGCTAGAATTAGTAAAACCTATGAAGAAATTCCACACTTTGTGATACACATAATAAGCTTAAACAGATTTGGCTTAGAATAAGTTGTTAATTGACACCATATGACTGCCTAAAATCACACAGCTGCTTTGCAAACCATTCAGACAAGCAGTTCTAAATTAATACACATCTAATTCATTATTTATGTAACAAATTATCTCCTTTCACAGTTAACAATAAGGAAAAGCATTTCCAAATGGATCATCACTGTAGCTGGCCATAGACTTATGTGGGATGCCATTTTCAAGGGCTGGAGAGAGTTGGCAACTGCTTAGAAAAAAACTGAGTTCATATTGGAGCTGGCCCTCATCTCACATCTCAAAAGGAAAGGAGCATAAATAAATAAATATTTTTCTAACTGCTTAGCTATATTTATTTTCCACTGCCTCCATGCCTACAGCAACACAAATGTCCCCTGAGCTCTTGAACCTGTTTATTTCCCATCCGCTACCTGTCCAATTGAAGCAGCACTAATTATCCCAGAAGGCTTTGCTCCTGTCAGTTAGGGCAGAAAAAGCACTCAAAGCCTTCTGGAGATGCACCAGGGCCATCGCAGGCAACAGGTTGTGGAGCTCCTGGTGAAACACAACTAAAACCTGGGGTCACAGCCTGGAGCTGGGGAGAAGCATTGAAGTGGAGGAGCAGTACTTAACGGGCCTAATATGCAGCAGCATCTGAGAAACTCATTATTAGACACATGAACTTCTTGACCTAATTGCAGTTAGATTTATTTCTCTTCTGCATGTAATTTATATTGCTTTGTTCCTGGTGTTGCTGAAAGAAGGTACTCTCCATAATTTGTATTTATCTCCCAAGATTGTTGTCTGCAGGTCCACTCCTTTTCAGTAAGGCCTTTTTTCATAGCTTGTATGTTTTCCTGTCCTCTACAGACTCTTCCAGATTTGTAATTCTGGAGGAGAATCCTACAATTCAAATGGGAGAATTCAGATATATGGCCTTTCCATGCTAGGAAGAGCTGACACCTCAGGGTCTACTGGTGACCACCCACTCTACAAGCACTCTGAGCACTAAATCAGATAATCTTATAGGACTAGGAAAAAAATACTTTAAATAGCAAATAGTAAAATTACATTAAAATTTTAAAAGCCTCCTTTCCAATTTAATTGTTTGTGGAAATATAATAGCTATTCCACTTACTTTCTCTGTAGCCACATAGGAGCTATATAAACCGTAGCATGACATTCAGGCAGATGTGGCCAATGTGCCAGAACTCACCCTACCCATGAGCAAAGCCATTAAAAATGAAGAAATCTTTCCATCTTCCCTACTTGACTGCTAGCACAGGGACAGGGCAGATACAAAGTGGGTAATAAAGCACTCCCAGTATAGCAGTGTCATATTTTTACCTCCTCTGGGCTCTGGAAAAAAAGGGGAAGAGCAGATGTTCCTATTGGGGCAGCTACTCAGGCCCTTTGCTCTCGATCTGACAAGAGCCAAATATGGGATGAAGTGTGTGACAAACGAGAGGCACAAAAGTATTCATGCAGGAAACTTGCAACGTTCTGGGATTCACTCCCTTCACATAAATAATTCATTTTGTAGCTGGAGACTCTGTTTATGACATGTGTAAGATTGGCAATAAAATATAAGATGGACCATGTGATTGTAGAGCTAGTTGAAAAATGAGAATTCAAGTTCAGGGAAAAAAAAGTGTGAGATTTGGAAATTTGTTTTCATTACATATTGGAAAAAAACCAAGAGACTTTGAAACATTTTTTTTCTTGGTATAAAACCTAAAAAAAGAGCTATTCTCAGAATAGCACTACTGGAGGCACTCATGTGAGATGAAATACTTGCTCCACAGTGAAATTTCTTATGTCTAATATAGACAGGAACTTGCACCTGTGGCTTCCATGTCCCGGTTCAACAGTCACTAGGGGAATAGCTTCTGCTTCTATCTCTCTCATTTGGATCAGAAATTTAATCCCAAATCCAAGGGGAAAATGTTGAACATCTCTGAAAAAATATTTTGGTTTGATGAACTTGGTATTTGGGAATGAAAAAGGAAGAACAATGTGTTGATACCGCTTGAGCAGCCACATAGGCAATATCTTTGCTCAGTGCTCAGTTTAGCTCAAAAAGATTATTAACACTTGGTAAGATCTCTTCCTAGGATTAAAATTAATAATTAAGAATTTTTTCTTAGCTCCTGTCATTGTTGGTTTTTACAACAGCACTGTTATTTTTCCTTCTTCACCAGGATGTTTTAAAAATACTATTTCTCAAAATGAAATTTCATACTAAATCTGAACTACAGACTAACACTGAGAACAAGTCTTGTTTTAAATTGTTTTATTTAAGATGACTAACTTTTGGAAGAAAATATGGTCTCTTCAATGGAATATTATGAATTCCTTACTCTACCATGTCTAGCTCTTGTAATAAAACCAGGTTTATTTGGCATTGCCCACTGTATGACGCTGTGGTTCAGTTTTAATTTTCCAATCCATAAAAAGCTATGCTATAGCCTTTCAAGAACACCTCAGTAATGGTACTGAACACTGAAGATGTATGCAAGGAAATATTTAATGCATGACATTTAAGATGCTGTAATGCTCATCTGTCCATTACAGCCACCCTCTTTGTCCTATATGATGTAAAAAAGGGTGAAATATGGTCACAGCCCAGCTGCCTCCATTTACACTCTTAGCATTGATCAGAGAGGTAAACAAATGTCCTTGGCAGGATACAGAGGCATTTGTGGTATAAGCCTTTGGCCTTTCCCTTGGTGACACCCTTAGCAGTGGGGTGGACAGGAAAAAAAAGAGGAAGATACCTGAAGGTGCAGCCAAAGATGTACTAAGCAAGAAGTGAATCGAGCAGATCAGTAGCTCAAGGAACAAGTGCAGATTTCCAAATGAAGGAAAAGCTATCCTGTAGGATAAACTCACTTGTGCTGAGGGATGCCAGATTCCTACCATAATAAAGTGACAGGAAAATACGCCTCACTGATGGAAGTTAATTGTCTGACTGATGCTTGAGTTCATCCTGCACGATTGTCTTGACCCACTCGTCCACAGCTTGATAATGCATATGGCCTTTTGTTACAGGGACTTGTATGATGGCCCACACAGAACTCTGTAAGACTGTGTGTTCTTACCTGAATAGGTCCACCAATTGGTTCAGTTTGCTGAAACATGCAGTTTTCTCTGTTACATGAAATAAGGTAACAATGGTTGGTTTATTAGGATTTAGGACAGCAAAAAAGTGAGTATTTAACAGGAAAATAGCCTTTAAAACTTGAACAAATTGGCAGTCTTAGCATGGAGGGAGTTCAAAAGTATACTTGTCTTCCAGGCAAAAATACAAACAAAAAGAAGAAAAATGTATTTTAAATATATAATAATCTTGACATTGTGGAATACAAATGTGATCATAAAGGTAAAGATTTGCACTCTTTCACTGAGAAAAGAATGAGAAACTTTTGCCAGGAATAATGCTTGAAACACTAGGACAGCCGATAAAAAAACTCTTCTTGTTTGACAAGAACTGAAACTCCACTGAGAATGAGAAATTATAAAAACATTTTCCTTATGCCCAGAACTAAGATGCTGAAGATGGCACAGAAACTTGTATCACAGAGCTGAGGCTCCCAGGACCCACATTTAGCCTTGGAACCACAGACATTTGGTTAATTAGAGACAGCACCATACGTGAGACACACAATATCATCTCCCACTGCTAGGCAGTGAGCAATGCCAGCCAACCAGTTTGGCTGTAGTAAGCTGCCAGGTCCTCTTCAGCATGAGAGAAAACCAGCTCTGTTGTCCAGCATCCTGACAGAGCATGAAATATCTTTTAGGGAGATGGACTGTGAGTGTGGGAGCTTAAGATGGAAAAAGACCAATGAAATTTCTAAAATTCAACCTTTGTGAAGCAAGGAATTGGAGACAAGAAGCCAGCAGTCTGCAGAGACAATGCATCTCAATGTTCACGGAAACTAATCTTCATATTAGCAGAGATGAGAGAGGAAAAGAGTTAGGGATAAGCTCGAGGATCTGCACAGGATCCAAACGACTAAGCATTGTAATGGCAATAAGTTATAAAACATTGCAAATGAGTGCAGGCTGGCTACCTGATTTATTCAGGGCAAAACAATGTTTTCTGTTTATGTTAAGAGTGAGTTTTTCCCCATGAAATACACAGACCAGCTCTGACAACTTGTGCCACATCATTTAGCAGGTACTGTTATGCAGTCATTTCTGTGAGTAGCAGTTCATCCCAAGAGCTATTCCAGTGTTATCTATGCTTTTGGGAAGAGTTATTGCCTACAGTTGCCTGGGAATTTGTGGATAAAGTATTTTTAAACCAACTCAGCAAAATCAAATCAGGCTTTGGCAAAATATCATGTTGAAATGCTTCTGTGAGGCTGAAGGCAAAGTCCCATTAAACTGCTACCTGGATTCTCAGCCACTGATCACAGAAACAGCTTGTGGGTCCAAGCTGACAACCCTCTTCAGACTGAAAAACCCACCACTTTTGGACTATACTGTCAAGCTCCTTGGAGGGAAGGCAGAGAGCTTTATCATTCACTGTAAATGAGGGATGTCTGCCCTGGCAGTACAGATACTGCCACAGCTCTCAGGGACTCAGCCAAGGGCTTCCAGGCAATCCTTGTGCCTCCAGGGAACTTTCAAGACTCACACAGTGTTGGGGGCTGCCTGGGAAGCTTCCCTCAGGTCCTAGGTAAACTTCCCAGGAGTTAGGATGGCTCTGCACTCCACATCATTCAAAAAAAAAGAGAGATAAACATTTTAATTTTTCCTTAAAGGACAATTCCACCCCCCACCCCCCTGCCATGTATTTTTTCATTTGAGCGCTAAACCATAATGGATTGTCAGTCTTGTATAAAGTACCTGGGGTGGGGGGGGACCTTTCTCATGGAAGTGCAGTCCTGAGTTTTGATTGCTGCTACTCTAAGACAATATTCAGAGACAATGCTCTGCTTATCTTTAAGGAGGTAGCAAGAGTGCTAAATGCAAGAAAAATGCAGACAACGGGGACTGGTACCGCTTCTGTCAAGCACCCGTTGCCTTCTGAGAGATTGGTCCAGACAGAGTCTAAGAGCCACTATAGAAGTGCACATGCCAAAAGGTGTGAAGGAAGCCCATCGATTTATTTCATTGAGCTAATAATTTTTTGTTGGAAGTCCTGTCAACCTTTGAGCCACCCCCACAATAATATTCAATAACAAATATTTGGAAATGCAAAGGAATGCTTAGATACCATGCTCTTTCCAAACAGCCCCAGCTCTTCAAAGCAGCTAGTGCTACAAAGCCTCAAAAAAGGGGTAAGAAGGAAATGCAGGAATTGCCCTTATGCAGAGCTGACAGCCTGTGCCTGCTAACAAAATTCTAAGCAACCATAGCATAGCAGCAAACACAATCTAAAAAGGAGCTGCTGAGTGTGCTCTGGGAAGTGAAACAAAGCCATCAGCTCGACACTGGGTACAGCTTGGATGTGCCATTTATCTCAAGTCATTTAAAAGCATCATGAAGAGGCTAAGAGATTACCCAAGATAATGCTGTTGACTCTCCAGGATCGTGGCACTGCTGAAGCTGGGTGGAAATTTGCTAGCAAAACCTAATTTAACTGAAAAATGACAGTCCTGCCTGAAACATCTCTGAAGAATCTGATCCCGATTCTTCTCTTCATTGACAGTTCTTCCTCACATTTTGTCATCATTACATCTAATTAGCTCACTCCTGCTTCTTGTGGCAACAAATAGAAAAGTATCCTAGAACCAATCCATAAGAAACTCCTACGCTAGTCCTCACTTTAGCCAGATACATCCTCTTGCAATACTACTCATTGTTGTCTTCTTTTTACCTACTTCTTTACTCAGTTTATTGTTTTTCTAGTCATCATTCTCTTTTTCCACTTAGCTAATAATTTCACATCTTCAGCTGTACCAATGACTTTATACCATGGTTACTCAGATGCTATATTTCATTCCCATTCTCTGTTTTAAAGAATCATGTCTCTGATTAAAAAAGGCTATGTGGCTGTGTGATACAGTCTACATTTGCTAAGTACACATTGCATTCTATCTCCTTTTCTATTTATCTCCATTTTATTAATTTCTAATTCCCTCAAACTCCTTTCTAATGTCTAATGTATTATGGCAGTCATCATAATGAATATAGACTTATCTGGGCACTTTTTCCCCCTTCATCCTCAAACACAGACATTACATATGTTGTAATTCAATCAGACGGCATTATGCCAAATGCACTGCAATACTGTAAATGCTAGTTGTGAGTGCCAGTTTTCTCAGAATACTGGGATGAAGATTATAAAGTTAATTTTTCTTCTGGCCCACTCTCACCCCCATTTAAATCTTTCAGTTTTCCTTCTACTTAAGATGAAGTGATTTCTATTTCCACAAACTCCATTCCCATTCACCATCCCCCTATATTGTTAATCTTCATAATATTTAAGGAACTAAGATGTACCATTGATTTAGTATCTCAGCTATTCTTTAATCTCCACCTCATTATCATTGCATTCCTGTTCTTCTTCTTACTATCTTTTGGTTTTTGCTGATTTTTTAAAAAATAATGCAGCTAACTAATTCTGTTTTCTAATATTCTTTGCAAAATTTAACACAGCATAATTTTTGTCAGTGATTTTACAATTTTATTCTCATAGCTCTGACATCTAAAAGACATCTTTTTGTTTCTTGATCAGTTCTTTTCTATTCTTAAGATATATTTTTGTGTGTCATTGTTCACCATTCAGACATGGAGGTCTTCCTTGGGTGTAAGGTTTTACCAGTTCTGTAGGGCACAAACTACAGGTGATTTTGTCAAACCTACTTCTTATCCCTTGCCACCAGCAAGCAAGCCAAGTGTCTCATAAAACATCACAATTTTCAGCATCGCAATTGGCAGTTATTGACAGTCTCGGTGGAGAGGACAATGACTAGATTGGCAAGGAAAATGAATTAATTTGTCATTCTGAGTGGATGTTCTGTAACAAGGCTAAAGGAATTTGGCAGCTCATAATTGGAAATCTTGTTTTTTGCTGGCAGTATTCTATCTATACAGTGAATGATGCAAAGGCTTCAGAGTTATCACCCTGGTGCTTGTTACTAATTAAACAGATAAAAATTCTAGCCAAGAAATATCAATTTAGCTAATGAGAAACCAAAAACAGAACATGAAGCGCACCCTGACTTGGAGTTTACAGTCTCTTGAATAACTTTCTCATCTGCAGTTTGGAGAGAGCCCTGTAATGGGAACAAGACTTAAAATCAGCCCTCAACTGTTTCTCACAAGCACAATGTTTGAACTAGCAATTTTATGGGTCAGAGGGAGGCTTTGCCAGATGCACAGATTTCAGTGCTTTGTGAACAACTACTGAGTTTAGAAATGTGGCAACACATTTTTTTGACAGTATCAATTAGATCTTCTATCCATTGGGTCTTGCTGAGAAAGTCATCGTCTAACAAGCACTGTCTATACAGTGGGCAATTCCCTCTGGAGGCCATTTAGGAAAGATTTTTAAGAGTTTTCTTTTACAGGCTGTTTACTTGCAGATTATTTTCCTCAAATCTCAAAGCACTGCTAAACTACATATATATTTGTTCTGTAGCTTCTACCAAAGCCAGTGCCAGCAGATGTGAGATTTCTGTCTTAGGCTACAATGGCAAATGGAAGAACCGGTGATTTTATACCCTGTAGGACTCTACTTTTCTCTCAAGTTTCCTTATTTGGAAAACAAAGTTACATCCTTTACAGTTTAAGTGTAAAGACTGAGGACAGTTGTCCCTTAAATAACTTCCCCCTTTCCTTACCTGTGTTTTCTTCTACTTCTGGAGGGCGATTTTCCCTTCTGTCCCTTGGTATCTAGTATCTTTCTGGAGAATCTCTCTGGCTCTTTATTTCCTTTCAGCTTCCTTTTTGTTCCACACTTGCCCTTTGCCATTTTTTGGTATTGAAGCTCTCCCTGTCCATCCCTGCAGTTCCAGGCTGTGTTCAAGTTTGCCTCTGTTTCAGACTCCCAATCCTCTAAGTCGTTACCTCATGCTTTCTACCTCCCATGCTGGTTTCTGAACTTTATTTCTTGCTTCACTATATGCATTTTTTATTTTTTTTTTTAACCTCCCAAACCAAAGTGAGATGCCCAAAGAAGTCACAACAGAATGAAGATTAGGCTTCCCAATGCCTGCTCAAATGCCACCTGGCAACCTGCCTCCTTAAACCTAGAACTAATACGTGCACAGTAAGAATAAGGATAAACAAGCAAAGACTTTATATAATTTCACACTTTCTGTGGTCACTTGATGACTTAGGAATGAACACAGTTGCAAACGAGGTGTGTTATGCTGTACAACTTATTTATAAATGATCTAGAAAAGGCTACACTTTGACTCTTTGCTAATTATAATTTATGGGAGTAAAACCAAAAGTCAACTGTAAGAGAGGTGCAGAAGTACTGAATTATTAGACAAATGGAAATGCTAATTACCATAGATGAATGTAAAGTAATGTACATGGGACAAAAATCCTAACGCTGCATGTGTTGACAGTTACTACCAGAAACAAGATCTTGGGGTTTTGATGAATAGCTCTGTGAAAATGTGGACATTCACTCAGTAACAGACAAAAAAAAAAAAAGAAAGAAAAAAAGAAAAAAAAAAAGGAAATTGAATGTTAGGGATTCTGTAAGTAATATAAAACAGAAGAGAAGACTTCCATTATTCTGCCACCACCTGATGGTGATGAATCCCTGAGGCATGTACAGCTTGAACAGCCTATGTACTTCTGGTTGCTCCATCTCAAAAATAAAATGATAAAAATGCAAAAGGCTCAGACAAAGGCAACAAGGACAATCAAAACTCTGGGATGGCTTCTGAGCTATGCAAGAACCACAGAGAGATGGCTGAGGGGGTACACAACAGATGTCTACCAAATCATGAGTGCCATTAACAGGATGGAAGGGGAAGTGTCTGTCCTCTGTTTTTCTTCTCTACAAGGCCTAGGAGTGAAAACTAACAAATAGTAAGTGCAAAGCAGACGACAAGAGGTTGTTCTTATAACACAGAATTAAAGTGTGGAATTCCCTGATACAGAACATTGTGGGTGCTAAAAGTTCACATGGTTTGAACGGTGTTAGGACAAATTTATGGAAGAGACTGTTAAATCCCACTTTGCTTGTCCTGTACTTGCACTCTTGGCTAGGAATACACTATTGGCTATTGTCAGTATCTGCTGGATTAAACTGAATATTGCTCTGATTTGATATTTCTGTTTTATCTAAATGATTCTGGTCATCTTAGTGTAAAAATTATTCTGATCTGAAGGGACTGTGATGTTTATTTTTTGCTGCAAAACACTTATCATGTTTGAAGAATATTTAATTTAAGTAAATAGCCAATAACACCAACCAGAAAAGTTGTCAGAACTGGAATCCAACTTGTAAGTGCCTGTTTGGTACATTAGACTGTTTCTAAAGCTGGTGCTTTCTTCTGCATTTCAAACTGGGCGACCTGATAGCAGGCTTGTGGCACAGAGGAAAATCAGTAAAAGAGCTGCTGCCAGCTCTCCACACTGGTGGGCAGGTGAGACTGGGAACAAAGGAAAGCTGGTGCTGGTGCTCTTCTCTTTCATTAAGCTGAGTACCCTTCACACCTGGAGGGAGCACCCCATGTTATGGGTAGGCCTTGAACAAACTGTATTACTGGGGGAAAATGGTGTGTTTGACCAGAAGATGAAAGCGGGAGATCAGAGATTTAATAGGCAGAAATGATGAGCTCATGCCTCCACATTACTGCATGTCTGGAATCCATTAAAGGGCCTTGTGAAAGAGGAAAAGCAGCAGAAACAAGGACATGGAGATGGAGTCCTCAGATATTGTTATTTAACACTTGTAATTAAAAAAAAAAAAAAAAGATAATGAAATGAGGAAAAGTTAATAAATAAGAATGTGAAGACCTGGCCTAGAGAATAAATGCTTCTGAAACTACTTACAAATAAGAAAAATACATTGAAGAATATAAGGATCACAGTGAAAATTCAAGTCAATGAGCAGGTGCTGCAGGACTTCACTTTGTGACCAACACATGCATACCAGGATGTATAACTGCATAATTACACTTAGAAATGTTTAGCTTCCCAAGCCTTTGATATGACAAGATGAAAAAATAGATAGTACTCTTTGCTGTGAAGGTAAAATACTCTGGTTGTTAATTCTTTGCTTGAACAAGGACATAACAAACTATAATTTATTCAACTGCCCTGGCAGAACCATAAAGGAACAATAAGTCAAAACCCCAAATCAATCAAAACACAGGGTTGAGTCTTAATTCACAATATATCTCAGTTACATGTTCACCAATGAAACTCAATTTAACTAGATTATCCTGAGTTAAGCTCTCCAAAAAAATGTAGTAAGAGTGAACTGACCTACTTTTCAGTTCTTATTGTTGAGGCATTATAAAACCTGCTGCTGAAACAATTGACAGTTTACATGTGAGGTCATTTTCAAGTAACTATTTTGGCTATGCACTGAAACCAAAGAGTAAATACAGAAGTGCTCCTTGTGTTTTCTTCTCTCCCACACATCTGCCTGCTTTTTATTTTTTGGTCTTGGCAATGCCACCTGTCATCCAATTTCCATGCTACCATTAGTGACAGATATTTTCATTCTAGGCTATGACTGAAACTCTAGGAAGTGTGAGAGTTGACTACTAGTGTTAGAAAGACACTAAATTTTTAAAGGACTCATCTTCCAAAGAGAAGTTGTACATAAGCTATGTATTTGCTCAGACAGGCTTTTATATATGATTATTTTCTGAATGAGTACATGAGGCTTCATTCACGCTTGGAGTAAACGTATAAAATCATATTGTCTTGAATTAGATTTCTGAGTTCATGCAAGTAAATTAAAGTAAAATAATATAAATAATTTTGCAATAAACAAACAAAATAGTAAATTAGATTGTAACTGGATATCATCAGAGACTGCTTTTTCCTCTTAATGAGACCATCCGAAAGCCTGCAATATCTGTTTTAACTAGGAAAGCTGACAGAAATTTCTCTGTGAGGAGTCTCAGCTTTATAAGGTGAATTATTTCAGGATATGAGAACACATCTATATTGACTCCTCCAGTGATGCATGGTCTTCTCATCCTCTATTAGAGAAAAAAATGGATATGTGGGTGTATCTGAAAATCAAAACGCAGAGCAACTCACCAGGCAGAGCTCAGCTGGAAAGATGGATGTCTTTGCAGGCTTAGGTCTATTTCTACATAACAGGTTGGGTTTCAGTTGAGTCTGCTGTTGAAGACAAAAACAGGTTTTTCTATACATCTTGGTGATCTTTCGCAGTTTCCAAGGACAGACTGGTTTTACACACAGTACAAGTGACATTTACTTCTTTATTCTGGCCCTTTCTGTACAATTACATGTACCTTTTAAATAAAAATTTAAGATTCCTGCCCTACCATCTACAAAAGCACAGGTGGTTGACCTCTTTGATATCATTGATTTCATTTGTTTCTGAAACGCTGCTCATTCACCCTTCAAATGCCCTCTCACCTTTCCTCAGTACCTTCCTAATTTCCAGCTATGACTGTCAACGTACATGATAGGTACCATGTTCTTTTCCATTAGCATTGCTTTTTCTGCATTGCCATTTCTCAAAGTTATAAAAATGTGGTCATAATTGGTAAAAGAGGTAAAAGTGAGCCATTTCAGGGCCTCTGTCTTTGGCTGCCTTCCTCATTTGTAAGACATCTCTGGCTGAAATAGTAAATGGCATGAAGAGAAAAGCAGACTCCATGATGTTTCTAAAGCTCTCTGTCCCATGAATGACTTATTTAGCTTCATCATAATGTTTTAACTGCCTTCTTGATTCTTTAAAGTGTTTCTAAGGAATATTTGCTTAGTGAGACACTGAGTTTGACCATGAGATTAAGTTTGGGAACCATGTGAGCATAGCTGCTATAATCTGGCCCCTTACTGTCCGTTCTTAGTAGAACTGCTCAATTTGCTTCTTTTCCAATTTCATGCTTTATTTAGCTTGAAGGAGCTCCCCTTTCTTTGTATACTTCTAAGCTTGCTTCTAAGAATTGATTACTTCAGATGTCACAAATTTTATTCCTTAAACTGTGCCCCCGTGTTACATTTTACCAGTTAATGAGGGTAATTTAAATAATTTGATATGAAAAAGGACTTAAAACTTATTGTCAGAAGGTAACACCTGGCATTAATTCTGTTTCCCAGAGTCATTCACTTTCACCACTGTGAGACTGGGTGTGTGAAATGACTGCAGAAGCAAAGGAGAAAGCACAGCAGTAGTTGTTTTTAGCTCTTTTTTATAATCAGTCTCCTCGTTCTTTAAGCAATTCTTTCCTGCTTCTTCAGATGTGAGCAATACTAAAATGGGGGAACAGGGTGGAAAGTACTGCTCTCATCCTTTTTCCTTTCTACATTAATGGATTGAACCAGAAGACAGGATGGAAGATGGTAGGATTAAGATATGTTACAATGTGGGGTGTCTATTTTCCATCTGACAGGATTACCTGAAAAAATATCTTCCCCTTCCCCTGAGACACAATTCCTCCCTGAAGTCCACCATGGATGGGGGCAGGGGGGAAGAGCACCTAGCCAAAACTATGCTTAATGGATCAACTGCAGGATATAAGCAGAAATTATATAAATACATAAGATAAAATAAAGCAACATGTAAGAAGACAGTGAGTGTTAGCTCTCCTTTTAGCTGGAAGAATGTGTGCATATACTTGGTTTTTTTGGAAGACGTTCAAAGAGTTTCTCTGTTTTTAGAAATACACACATGTTGCTTCCCATTATCCAGGAATGTTTCTTTTCTTGAGCCAATTTCTTCTGTGCATGAGATGAATATAGAAAAACCTCCAGGTAAGATGTTTAAAGTAATAAAAGCATAGAACTCAAAACAATTTTTACAATGATTTAATATATTTTTCTACTGTTTTAATCTATTTAAGGACTAGTTTGAGTAAGGAACACTTAAAACATCTTGCAAAATATACATCATAATATAAAATGTTGTTCTGTGATATTTCAAGATGAACAAGTATAAAAGTGTTCTTGTAATACATTTACTTTTTGTTTTTTTTCACGTAAAGAATAAAAGTGACTTGCAAAAGCATATTTTTAGTGTAATTACATGCAATGCTTCTCCAGTATGTTTTTTCCTGAAGGTAGATAAAACTAATCCAACTTTATTTGACTGGCTTTTCTTTAATCTACAATTCTGACCATGGTTTTACATTTTCCTTTCCTGCTCTACACCTCTCTTCCTCTTCACTTTTATTTTCTCTTTATTCTGATGCCTTTCCAGTTGAATCACTCCACTTTCTCCTCCATTCTCTACTTTTGTCTCTCTCACACTTCAATATCCAGCCCAGAAAGCCCCAAATTTTGCTTCCTACATGCACCTATTCTTAATTTCTTTTTCTTGCATCTTCCAAGACTAAACCACTTCGTCTTCCAGTAGATATGCTATAGTCCTTAACAAAAAGGACTAGTTGAGAAATTCTCCATGTCAATAGTTAAGTTGCTTACTTGAGAAGCAACTTAAGAAGTTGTTTGATCTTGGCAACTATTTCTAAAAGACCAGTGAAGCCTTCATAATTTATATCCACTTTCTCCCCTCTTGTCTTTTCCTGAGACTTTCTTCTTCTCAATAGTTTCTCCATCTGCCCTGATAAAACTGTTTTCCTCTGTTTCCCAGTTTCCCTTGTTCACATTCCTGACTTTTGAATCAGATGGTGGGTGATTCATTTGACCTACTTGAGATTATAGCAGAGTGATATGAATTGTACTATAAGAATTGCCTGTTTCTTTTTATTGCCATTAACTACAAAGGGACACTGGATGACTAGTTCAGATACCAGTATCTACAAAGTTGGAGGAACTCTATTGCATTCTTTTTGCCCAAATAAATCTGAAAAGCAGAGAAAACTCAATTTGTCAGACTTCCCTGCTTCAGTGTGGGCTGAATATGGAGGTACTTAAAGAATTCACCCATTCTACCAAGTGTAGAGCTGGACTGGTTGAGAGGCAGCAAATAGGAAGCAGTGTCAGGCTGTGGCAAAGAAAGGCAAACATCTCACTGAGATGATAAAACATGGAAATATATTGTGAAGATATGTAAGTAAACATTCTGTTCTATCAACATGCTCTAAGTATTAGCAAGAGCAAACTATCCAATCTGGGCTACTCAGAAATATCAGCTATGAGGAGAAGTTGAACAACCTGGAGTAATTTATCCTAAAGAAGAAACGTCTGAAGGGGGATATGACATTAGTCTTTAAATACATAAAAGATTGATGAATAGAGGAGAGGCACAATCTGTTCCCCCGTCCAAGGTGCACAGAAGATATAAAGAGCCTCAGTGCCAACAAGAAATGTGATTTAGAGCTAATTTTAAAAATACATTTCTGTAACTGTCATCAGAATCAAGAATATCTTACTCTGTATGTGTGTGTGCACGTGTGTGTAGATGTATATATTTTAAAAGCCTTTCACGTGAAAGCCAGCTGGTAAGTGCTAAGCTGTAAAACTGAGGCTCAGGTTTCAGCTGGCTGGTGCCTGGGGAACAAGAGCACTGTTTCTCTGATTCATAAAAGGGGTGTGTGCTTGTCACCATCTCTCTTATCCTTTTGTCTGTAGAGAAACCGGGCACGGCTTGGGGCTATCAGCTGAGAAAACAAGCCTTTAAATCATAAGCTTCAGGCAGTTAAGTGAAAAGTATCAAGCCTTTGGCTTTTTTAGAGGAGGGACTAGCACCTCCACCGTATTATTATTTTAGGCTTTTATTTAATTTCATTGGGAACTCAGCTATGAGCTTTTATATTCGATCAATGTTTGAACACCTTCTCATCTGCATGTGGCTTCCACATCATAGAGACATAAAAGCCCCACAGAAATATAAGGTAGAGGGATATTAGAGAAGTGAAAGTTTTGAAATGAGAAATGAACTTTCCCTTTAACACATTCAACAATGTACAGACAAAAGTAGCATGAGAGACATACTGAGGTGGATCAAAAGTGACAGAAAGACAGCTGTGCATATCTGGCACATTTGCTGGAATAAACCAGCATCTGTACACAATAAGTCTTGCAAATTTTGGTTTTGGGAAGGATTCACTTTTCCAAGTTTTATTGTTTATTTCTTAGTGGTGGCTCTAACAAGCAGTGGCTGGCAAATCAGCATATTTCTGAGTCGGCAGATGTCTAAAGGGTAATGCATGTTTTCATCCTGGAGAGAACTGGACTAGGTCTTTATTACATAAATATGATCCAGTAATTTTTTTTGCATCCTCTTCAGCCTAATTCAGTGAAGCATAAGTAAACAAGGCTGACAATGTGGCACAATTCACCTTGAAATAAAGAGATGGACATTTACTGACCACAATAGGAAAAGTACTCGCTCTTTAAAATAATGAACATAAAGTCTTGTATTATTTGATAATGTCAATTGGCATAGTCCCGGTGATTTCATAATCTGATTACCCAGTTGATATTCTCAGCATAAAATGAGAGGAGTATATTTTTTTTAATGCACCTTACCAAAAAGTGAAAAGTGAAGTTTTATTCAAACTGAAGACTCAAAAGTAATATTTTTATGTAACTTCTCCATTGTTATTTATTCTCCATCATTATTTATTCCTATCTGCATATTTTTAACTTGAGACAGGATTATATACATGAATGTATGTATATATACACGCATATTTTTTTTCAGAACTTATGATCTTTTCCCAGCATCTCTTCCAATAGTACTATATTATTCATAGATGCAATCTTGCAACATTCTCACCATCACCTTGACATCAAAGAAAACTAACTGTAGTTACCAACGTATAATTAAAGCACAATCATTTGTAAACAGTACATTTTGCAACTTAAACTGCCTGTTGACCTGTTACCACCACAAATTTCAGTTTCTGAATAATAATAGGGGTGCTAATAACCTAATAAAAAGAAAATAAATTATTAATGGGTACTAAGAAGTAACAGAAATTACAGAAAATGTCAAACTAAATTTTTCCTTACTTGATACTGTCCCGATCCGATGTTGGGGATCACTTA
>NW_010323725.1:0-7080 GCF_000700745.2 Antrostomus carolinensis | reverse complement strand
AAAGACATGGACCTGTGAGAACGAGTCCAGAGGAGTGACAGCAAGATGATCCAAGGGCTGGAGCACCTCTCCTATGAGGACAGGCTGACAGAGTTGGGGCTGTTCAGCCTGGAGAAGAGAAGAGTCTGGGGAGACCTTATAGCAGTCTCCCAGTACCTGAAGGGGCTACAGGAAGGCTGGAGAGGGACTTTTTACATAGGCAGGTAATGATAGAATAAGGGGAAATGGCTTTATACTGGAAGAGGGGAAGTTTAGATGAGATATTAGGAAGAAATTCTTTCCTGTGAGGGTGGTCAGACACTGGGACAGGTTGCCCAGAGAATCTGTGGATGCCCCCTCCCTGG
The DNA here is from genome assembly GCF_000700745.2 of Antrostomus carolinensis. Classification (NCBI taxonomy): domain Eukaryota; kingdom Metazoa; phylum Chordata; class Aves; order Caprimulgiformes; family Caprimulgidae; genus Antrostomus; species Antrostomus carolinensis. Next base: position 6,736 of record NW_010323725.1, on the reverse strand, counting down.
AAGTGTTCAAGGCCAGGTTGGATGAGGTTTTGGGCAACATGATCTAGTGGGTAGTGTCCGTGCTCATGGCAGGGTGGTTGGAACTAGATGATCTTTAAGGTCCCTTCCAACCTAAACCATTCTATGATTCTATGAATAATTCCCAGAGAATGTGGAACCTAAATCAGGCTGAAAAGAAAAGAAGATACTATTATATCCCCATCAAGGCTAAAGCACAGAGAATAAATGAGATCAGGAAAGCAATGCCCTGACAGCTGGCATTTTACTGAACCTGTACAGAGGGTGACAACCTCCTACTTGTTCATTCTTGTACCTTTTACAAGCAATTGGATTTTGAAAAAAGGACTCATAATTAGACTTCTAATCAACATAAATTTCCTCTACGTAGATTTTGATGGAACAGGGCAAACCAATGAAGCCAGTAGAGTACCTATTTCCTGTTACATCTGGGTTGTCAATACATGAAAAAGCTTAGGAAATTCACATTTCTCCTTTTTCTAACAGACCTTTTGTTAATTACTAAAAATACCTCTGACACCTTGAAATGCTTAAGGAATTGTTGCTTCTTGTGGAGAATAATATTTTCCTAGAATTGACACTACAGTCTAACAAAAGATAACTTACAAAAATATGCCTAAAAAGTTTAAACAATTATTTAGTATTTCAAGATATATTAATGTATTTACATAAACTAGTTTTATTCTTAAGTACAGTTACATTGTCTTACAGTTGGTGTCATCACCTTGTGGCCAGCCATTTGCTTTGTACAGCACATGTATGTGTGTGTATGTATGTGTATATATATCTATATATCTATATCTATATATATATAAAAAAACTGTGTGTGTTTGTGTGTGTATATAACACCATTCAAAACAATAGGGAAGACATAAAAAGTTAAGAAAACTACATACAACTGACATTTCCTCTTGGTAAGCTTTGAGTTTCTAAATAAATTCAGTATTTCCTGGGGTTTTTATTATTTGTTTTTTATTACTTCCTGAAATGTGATTCTCCAAACATACTTATCATTTATTACACATAAAACCAAATCAAAGTCTGCAATGCAAATCATTGCAGATTAAGCTAAAATTGCTAAATGTCTTTTCCCCATTTTTCCCCAGTTGTCAGCTGTAATTCATTTACTTTCTAAAAGAAAAAAAAAAATCAGGTCTCAAAACCATCTCCCATTTTAAACATCTGACCTTCATGAAGTCATTGCTTTACGTTCAATTTTCTAGCATGCATTCAGCATACTAAAATACTTCAAATTTGTGCATAAGTTATAGAAGCTAGGAATATTGTGAAGATAAATCAGCACATTAAAGTGCTGCTCCTACACTTATACCATGCTTAAGTATATCTATGTAGATAGACCCAGCATCTAGACTTTTAAGGTAGGGTTCTTGAAATCTATGGCTATCTAATAAGACCATTAATTCCCCTACATTTGCCAGCCTGAATACAGAGGTTTTTGCTTTCAAGCTTAATTTAGAGTTCCACAAGGCCAGATTTAAGATCCACACAAAAGAGATGAGAAACGGGTTGTCCATCAACCTCTCCACAGATTCTCAATAAATTACAATAACATTATAACAATAAATATTACATTTAATCTATCTTAGTTTAAGAGTTTATCAGGCCTTTAAACATTTGCTATCAACAGAAATTTCTACCTTCTCGTGGCAGAAGGGTTTTGTATTTTCATTAAAAGGTCTTTCAGTATATCAGGAAGGATAAAGCAACCCTGTATTCAGAGCTAATGGCAACCATCAAGATTCTGTGCCAGAGTGCTACCGAAAAATCACAGCAAATAATCTTCAGGAAAATAACCTTGTTCATGTTCTAATCTATTGCATATTGTCTTTTCTTCTGTGATAAAAATCGAGCTAAAACATTAAACTGAATCATGACCCAGAGTAAGGTCACATTCTCGCAAGAAATATCAGGGGGTAGGGGGAAAGAAATCAAACAAAAAAAACTACAACAAAGAACATCACCTCAAAAGACTTTTGATGTGATAGGAAAAAAATTTCATAAGAAGAACAGCACCCACTGACTCCCGATGACAAAGGAGTTTAGAAAGTATTTTTAAAAAAATTGATTCTTCAAAGTGAATGACAGGTTCAACTTAGCATAGTTCAATTCCTCAACAGAAAAAAAAAAAAAATCTGTATTCTTGATCTAGCTGAACTTTCTTACTAATCAGAACAAGATTTTCATTATAATGATGCCTGGTTATATTTCCGCAGTCTGTCAGAGTTTCCATTATAAGCCCTTATTCACAGGAGTTTAATTTTGTATTTTAGCAAAAACCAGTCTGATTTTGCACAAAAGGCTTGGATTTGAGACATTTAAAACAAATCTGGATTAAATTGCTTTAATGTAAGACATATAAATGCACAGCATGTCTCATGTATTTCCAGGTCATTTATTTTTAGGTTGACCAACTCATCCATTCTTCTTGCCAGACAGCCTTCCTTTTTACATTTATCCCTATTCCTATTACTTCCTCTACTGAAGTTCACCAGTTTTCTGCCTTTGGAAAGCTTTGCTATGGGTTCTGTACAGTTGTTTCTGTTACAGAAAGGGAAAGTTATCATCAAAGAAGTAGTGATCCTTCATACCTTGGGGCTGCACATCTCCACCAGAGATCTGGACTGACAGAATACCTATTCAGCTACAACAATAAAGGAATTTGTACACGCTTTACGGTTGGCAAGGTATCCCTGGATCCATCTCAACACATCTCTTGAAGAAGACCAGCAAAACTAAATAAAATTACAGTGTTGCTCCTTTTTCAGTTTTTTTCCTCACTATTTCCCTAGACGATTAATAATCAGAGCAACAGTACCTTGAGAAAAAACAGTGGCAGCATGTAAGAGAGAAAAGACCTAAAGTGCCAGTGATAACATCAGTTAAGCATTTGGGGTTTGGTTTTGTTTGTTTTTTAAGAGATAGTGGTTTCTTCTTTCATAAGAAAGAATAAAAGTTGGTATACGCATTTGTATTCTTTAAGATTGACTGTAAGTACAGTCCTGCTACAGATGACATAACCCTCCAAAGTAAATTATAACTTTAATTCTAAAGAAGTTAAGGAACTTCAGATACCATCTTGCATTGTAACATCCATGTGATGGAGCATTATGCAAACCATAATTATTTTTTTTCCTTGTCCAAATATATCTATTCATACAGAGAAAATATCCTACAAGCTCTCAATTTTTTCAACCTCTACCTCCAATTTTGGCGATTTCACTCTAAAACAGAGTAATTCCAGGCACCATTTAGGGCAAGTCACTCATATTCTCATTCTGCAAATCTTGCAGAGTGGGCCAAGAAAGAACAACTAATAGGAATAAGGGTTGCATGATGAGCCTCCAACTAGACATGGCCATTACTATTAAATATTTTTCTATGTCAAACAGCTTGGTGACTTACAACCACTGTTGCCTTTGTAACTTATCAAGCTTTGTTTCTGCTCACTAGCATCACCTTCATGCTCACTTTTTCTTGGATTAGCTGTAGAATTTATTATACTTTTGATATCAACAAATGAAATTAAAAACTTACTATAGATTTTAAAGCTCAGATTAGCAAGACACACATAAGAAAGTGAGGTGTAATTACAGTTATGAAAATGTGTTCTAAGGAATAACCCCCACAGGCAGCAGTTCAGTGTCTTTTAAGACAGATCAGGCACAGTAATAGCACTGGCACCAGCCTGTAATTCCCATGTTCTGCAGTTGTTTCATTTTACTGCACAATAAGCAACAGAATAACTCACTAACACAGAATGTGCCTGCAAGACTCTGCTAACTGCTCTGTCCAAAACAGCAAGGGAGGAATGATTCTTTATCAAAATGTAAATGTTGCACATTAAGCATATACAACATATGGTTCATATGCTATATTTCATATAAAATAGAAATTGTTTCTTAAACTAGTAATATTTATATAGGTGTAATAAAACTTAGCTCATTAGCTCCATATTAATGAATGAAGATTGACTCCAGGAACCACTTGTTTACCACAGTTCAAGTACCAGTACAATGCACTAGATTACATACCCTTAGAAATATGTATTTCTTGGTTAGCTGCTCCTTAATACATCCAACAAACATACCCAAAGCTAGACTGAAACACTTGAAGTCTCCCACATGTAGAATTGATTTAGTAGCTACTATTGATCTCCTATATTTAAATCCTCTATGCCACACCTTCTCTGAGGTCTTATTTAGCTTAATTTATTATTTATAGAATGTTTAGTTCAAATGGCAAAAAACTAAACATATCCAAGACATTGTTCCTAATCATGTCTCTATCTATATGCCTGTCTCAACCCTTTCCACAGACCATTCCTTTACCTTCTCATTTCTGTCCATAGCTATCAGAATTCATTGCCAAATTGGCTTTAAAAATGTGTTTTCATTAATTCTTTCCTCAGACATTTAAAAAAAATATTAGATCTACCTATGGGCCATACATCTGACAGCCAGGCTTTAAAGTACCTCTCTATTCAACATTCCGGTTTCTGGCCCAGTTGAGACATGAGGCTTAAACATTCTGACTAGAAAGCAGAGCATGTTATTCCCTTGAAGCTTGGGTCTAGTCATGACATATTGGGCTATGTCATAAAACTAAAAGGAATAGGAAGGAGCGTGACATTAAAAATAAGACAGTGCAGGCATTGTGGTATAAGTCATTCTAATATTTCTTCCAATAAAACCACACTGAAAGCTGGTTAAACTGAGATACTGTCATTGGAGACTCTACATTGCTGCTTTTATACGTGAATCCTTGCTTAACAGCAAAGATTCACTCTTTTAGATAGGCTTAGCAGTTGCATGACCACAACTTCCTGAAAATATCCATTATTTTTACTGCAGTGCCAAGTAAAGGATTCTCAGTAGCCAAGTCATTTCAGAACAAGACACTGACAGAAAATTTAGATTTTACTACAAACATCAGCATTCAAATTCTGAAGTAAAAACATCTATAGCAATTTTTTGCATTTTCCCGCAAGCCTAGAACTTACACCAGGAATAGAAATTAAATGCAAAGACATAAAGAAACTGTGAATCTGAGTACAAGGTCAACAGTACCCTCCAGACCTTCAAAATGCTTTCATTTGTATTTCTAAGGTACAACATAGTTCCTCTGAAATTACTCCCTAGTATAATAGCTTGACAAAACTGTCACATTTCATGCACTTGAGAAGTTATTCAGACTTCATATTGCTTAGTATGTGCCAAGCTTGGTGACTGAGGACAGTCAGCATAGATTTACCAATGGTAAACCATGCCTGACCAACCTGATTGTTTTTCTTATTAAAATTACTGGATTTGTGGATGAGAGGAGAGCCGTGGATGTTCTTTATCCCAACAAGGCTTTCAGCACTGTCTGCCAGCATGTTCTCTCCTGGGACCTGTCACGTTTAACATGTTCACCGATGGCCTGGAAGAGGCAGGGTGCTTGCTTCTCAAGTTTTCCGACAGCATAAAATTGAGGGTGCATCTCCAGTTGACACACATGAGGGCAGCTGTCCTGCAAGGAGAAGCCGAGGGTCCAGGACTTGTTCAACTGGGAGAAGGGATGGCTTTGGGGGTACCCAACAGCAGCATCCCAGTGCCCATGGTGAGGTTACCAAGAAGACATCAATAAAACAGTCCATGGCAGGAGGGTGAAAAGTAAAAGGCAATCTGAAGACAACCCACGGGTTGTGAGACACATTTTCACTCTTAGGACAGTCAGACAGCAAATCAGCTGCCCAAACAGGCTGTGCAGTCTCCAGCCTTGGAGGCTTTCAGGATCCAGATGGATCAAGCCCTGAGCAGCCTCGGCTGACCTCAGGACTGACCTTGCTTGAATAGCAGGTTGGACTATGAACCTCCTGAGATCCTTTCCAAACTGAATTATTCTATGATTCTATTAAATCAGTATTCAGTGGATCACCTGTACACATTTTCCACTAGTGATAGCTTATAAAATGCCCTGCAGATGAACATGAACCAATATGAATATAAATCAGGTATACAAGGAATAATACAGAAAAAATAGATTCCAGAGCATTTTAGATTTCTTAAAATCCATTATAAAGAACAAGAGAAGCTAGGAAAAAAACTGCCAAAGGGGGAAATTTTTTAACTCCAGTCTTCCTGTAGCTATTCATTTTTAATGAGTCACCACCAAAAATTAAAAAAGGTGCTTGAAGTTTATATCTCAAGTTCTACTTTCTACTGTTAAACAATTTTTCCCTTTTAAAACAGAAAATAAAGGTTGATAGCTGCTATAAAAACTTATTTGTCGTCTAACCATGACTATAATATGCTAAATGTCTGCTAAGAAGTACCAGACTTTCTAACAGACTGAAACAATTACAGGTCAGCTTGGCCCTCTTTCTCCTTCCTCTTCCCCACCAAATCATTCTCCATACATAGCTGAAGGGTTCTCCCTGTCCAGCCTGAGCATCTAGCACTTCTACCAAGCAGGAGCGATAGCAGGAATCCCTGCATAGTATTTTCTCCTGCACATTAGTCCATCAAAATTTTGACATTTTCAAAAATGAACACAAACCCCAAAAACCTTAGTAAGGGACAGAATCAGATTGAAAGCTGAATTATTTTTTTAAAATAAAAACATTAAATAGTTAATCCTTTGCAAGGATTAGCAAAATGATACCAAGTGAGGTAAAATAAAAAAATAGTATTTATGATAAAATATATTCAAAGTATTA
>NW_010323724.1:264074-284091 GCF_000700745.2 Antrostomus carolinensis | reverse complement strand
CTGGCATCCAGCCAGGGCCAACCCACTACAGAAGCATTTTTTGCTAACAGTTGTGCTAGCTAGAAATGGATTTCATACAGGTTCAGGTGCAATTTGGTAAATCTACTATTGAGTAGTGAGCTGCTGAAGTGGTAGGAGCAGTGAGGCACAATGGGAAGTATTCTGCATTTATTTACAACATCTAAGTTTTTCAAAGGCTTTTTTGCTAGACATGGATTTTTGCCAAGAATTAATATATAATTAATCCCACTGAAGTCAGCAGAACAACATGTTTTGCTGCAAATAAAGCAAGGATTGTAAAACAACAAAACTCTGCAGAATAAGGAAATTATTCTTATAACTTGGCAAGCATTTTTAAGAAACAAAACAAACGTATGAAAAATATCATTCCGGAATTCAGCTCATGGTTGTGTGTTCCCATGTCTATGGGTCATTTAGTCCATCCTACACTGTTATTACTACATTGGTAAAAATCTCACCACTCACTAACATAACAAGACTCATAATTTCACAGGCATAATTGTCACTAGTCTTTCTCCTTGGTTAGCCAAAAAGTTTTTAAAATCCTGAAAAATACCTTGCATCCAGCAGCTGAGGTTGTGGCCCAACCGTGTTGTACCCTGATTGCACTGCTAGGAGAGGATTCAAGTCATGCTGCCAGGGCTTGGGCTTTTTCAGCTTATGTAAAAGGCACTCTGAAATTGTGGAGTCTGTCCATTCATTAATTAATGTCATCAAGGTCTGCAGAAAGAGACCAGATCTGTCATAGCACCGTCAGAGGAACCATTTATGCTCTGAGTCTGTCCCGTTACACATGGAAATCAATGTGGCTGGAGGTGGCATGGGCAGGACATAGCGAAGTGACAGAACAGTGTCTTTCAGTATCCTTCTTGGGAACCTGGGGTTAAATGTGGGTTACAGGAGAAGTGAGTATCATGGTAAGGAAGAGGAATGATCTCCTGCAATTGGAAGTTAAGCAGCATGAATGGGCCTGGATTAAGTGTGAACAGCACTTTTTATTTTAGTAAAATCACCTTGTTTTTTAACTATGAGTTAACAGGTAGGATGACTATATTGAGGCAAAGAAGCACACAGAAAATAGAGTATCTCAGGCACAGCACAGATCTATGTGCAAGAATGACTGATAATTGATAAATTTTCATTTTTAATTAGAATTTTAAAATGCTGATGCTTTTGAAGACACTAACAACAAGGCAAAGCCAGAGGTATCCCTCTATATTAAATGGAGGATTTCCTGCTGGAAGCAGGAATTAGCAAAGCCAAAAACATCATGAAAGAGCTGGAGCTGGAAGCATCACACGTGACTCATAAATATCCAACTTCAAGGACTGCTGAGTCTCCTAGCACCTCACGGGGTCATGCCCTCCACATTTGCCTGGAAGCTACAATGCACATAGTGTTTTCAAGAAAATAAATTTTTAAACTTGATTAGGCTTCTAGGAAAAAAAAGAGTGGTCTACGAGGACTTCAAGTAGGAGGTAAAAAATATGATGGTGGTCTCGCTCTTAGTTTGCAGTGACTGACCTTAGGCACCTGTGAACAGCAGGAGAAACAGTGCACTGAAAACCGTAAGGATGGCTGCTTCATTGCAACACTGTCTTCTGTGCAGGTACAATTCACGTGCATCCTTGTTTTTGTTCTCAATTTTTTTTATTTTAAATAGATGTGATGTTAGTGGTACTGACAGTCACCTGTTTGTTCCTGCCCACCAGTGCAGGTCTCTGCCACTGAGGCATCTACTGATTTCACTCTACTGTTCTCAGTTTCCTCTCTGGAAAAATGAAACCTGCCCTGGACTAGTTATTCTGTTACGTGAACACATGTAAAACCTTGATTTCTGAACAAAACAAGGGAACTTTAGAGTCTGATGTCCACAGACTAATGTATTAAGACTATCCTTTCTGTCATTTTCCTTTTATGTATGAACTTTCTTAGGGAAGAAGAACACTCACTATTCAGTATTTCTCTTTTGCTTCATTTATTAAGAGCTAAAGCCAACAGAGTCCTACTCTCTCAGAGTGTCATCACTACTGACTCTAAGGAGCAACGGTGGCATTATTACACCTTCGGAAATAATAACGCTGACATATGACATATTTTCTCTCTTTTTCTGAAATACATTACTAACTAATAAAAGATCTGTGATTATACTATTTAAAAATCTAATAACAAGCATAGGTCCAAAAGATGGTTGCCATTTCAAACATTCTAAATTTTGATTTAGGGTGCAGGGGGTGGGTGGAGTTTGGAAATGGGAGAGAGTAGAACATTAACCAGAGGGAACTGTTTAACCAAGAGGGTTCGCACCTATGTTGTCTGGTTTAAAAGAAGAGAAAAAATCAATTTTCACACCAGCTGGGATTACGTGGCAGAACTCATTGGCTCTTCTGCAAACCCTAACCCAACATTCACCTAAATCATGTGCTTTGGGTACAGTTCAGTAACCAGAGCTGTACAGAAAAGATGCTTCCACGGATGTATTCTCCCAGGAAAATATCTGAGCCATTATGACCATTGCTGTTAAGAGAACTGAAGAGCTAATATCAAGAGTTTTCATTGTATATTATTCTTAAAGACAGAATTGATTATCATACTTGAATATGATTCTTGATTAAAGGATATGAGACTATGATCTCTTCTTACATAGAGATTCAGAAGAATTAAACACCTCACCATAGGCTTATAGGACTGTAACCGTGTATGATGGGGTGTGGGGGAAAGAGAGCAATGGGTGCTTAAACACCCATGTGATAAATGGCCAGGAAGAGAGACATTTGCATGGTCCTACCTCCGTTAACCTCAGTGGGTACCAAAGGTAGCTGTGCATGCATGGAACGATTGATATAGTATTTGCATATTTTCTTACCAGGGAGAAATATCACTCTGTGTGGGTCAAAGCTTCCTCAAGGCTTCCTCAAATCTTCCTCAGCTGTGACACAACTATTCATACTGAGCAAAAAAGAGATGTTACTTAGTCCATGACTGCACTCTTTCATCTTCACAGACAAGGTAGACTTGGGAAGCTGAAATCCTGATTCTGTACAATATGAAATAATCTCAAATATTTATTGACAATAGTAGACTTAAATTCATAACTATCACACATTTTTTATTGCAAAATGGAGCAATATGTTCAGGAAAGTATGCTATTGTACCAGAGGAGGTCCAGAAAAGCAGTTTTGGACAACCAGATCTTCTTTCAATGCTTAAATCCTGACTTATTTGTCTGTCTATGACTGATATTAAAAAAAAACAACTCCACTCCAATCCGCAGGCAGTGGAAATCTCCAAAGTGGATATTTCAACATACGTTTCAGGCACATGTAGCACAGTGGGAGATATAAGTCACAAGGTGAGTCCAGGCAAAAAGCTGGAAATTATTTCAGAAACATTTCTTCTATTGTAAATTATCCGGAAGCATTTTAAATCATCACACCAACACTGTATTGGCAAAATATGCAAAGTGTAGCAATATGAGTGGTAAAAGAACACATTATTTAAATTTGTAGCAGATGAAATACTTTAAAGCCCCAGGAAATAATGTATTTCAACTTTTCTTGATGAAAAGAAGAGTTTTTTCTTCTTAAGTATAGCAAATTGTAAAAATACACATAACTTTTACAAGTTTCCTATAATCCTCACCTTTGTTAGAAAACAGATCTGCAAGTTAAGATATAAGAAAATGTGACAGAACATGTTTATTTAAAACTACTTCTTAATTCAAATGATAGCATTTGACACCCACTTTGGCTTTGTTCTGAGGGTCAGTAAAACCTCTTTATTCTATCTGACCTAAATATAGATGGGAGAAAGGGTCTCTGGCCATGTAAGGAATTTCCTTTCCAGTCAGAAAGGTGATTTTAAAGCTCTCCACATCACCCTTGTTCTCATACATAGAGCTGGATTGAGAAGTCAGAAGTCTGCATGCTGAAACAAGATGTTACACTGAATATAGAAAGCAGTGCATGGTTTTGTGAGTCCCAGAGCTTGAACACTATCACCAATTTTGCTGCACGCTGGTCTCAATTTGTGTAGTCCCACCATTGTGGGAATATGAAAATTGAGCTATCTTTATTACTTAGGTACTTTCTGGCCCCTCGAATGAGGAATTGAGAGTTTGAACAGTTTTGACAAGCACAAACAACTAAAGTGAGAAACAGTGGAAAATTAAGTTATCATAGAATTGTAGATAGGCTGGTCTCTAGTCCAGCCTCCTGCTTGAAGAGGACCATCACCAGCTCTAGATCCAACCAGCTGTGTCTTTGTCTAGCCAGTTCTTGAAAATCTCCAAGTATGGGGATGTCAGCAACTGTTTGAGTGATCTGTCCCAGTGTTACTCCATCATCTTGGAGAAAGTTTTTTTCCTGATACACAATTTGAACAACTTAAGCCACTGTCTGTGCATTCCATAACTTTTTAAATCATCTACCACTACCAAAAATAGATGGATATAGCAAGAAGGTTTTAGCTTCATCATATTGTTAAATACCATTCTACTAGTTGTAGGCTGTTAGTGGGTAACCCTTTGGCCTCCTCTTTACCTGCCTCACAATTACTTAGCAAGACTCATGCCCTGCTCTTCTCAATCTGCTTGTTGTTTAGTTAAATAGTAATTTCCTCATGACATCCAACTTCTGAGCGGATGTGAAAATGAGTGGAAATACAGGTACTTGGATGTTGAGCAGCAGTATAAAAATATCCAGACAAGGAATGAAAATGCAAATCCCTCATTGCCTTGGTTCATTTTAATGTGAAAAAATTCCATTTAGTGTGCAGTGAACTTCACTCTTCTGCACAGTGAACTTAGGCAAGAAATTGATTAACTAGAGTTGAAATCCTCACTGTAGCAAGGTGTGTTACTGTTATACCGGCTCTGTGCAATTCAAACAGACCGCTATGTGAAGTCCACCTTTCCTCTTCTTACAGGATCCATCTCTTGTAGTAATTACAATGGTCTAAGACCTGGTTTTGTTTCATTTGCTACCATAGAGATAACCTGTATGACTTTTGGAAGGTCATTAAGACCTAGATTCATCCCACATAACTTTAGATCACTGAGCTAAGGACATTGTTTCCCCATCACTTTGAATTCCCTTTATTATCTATGGAGAGAAACACACTGATTCTCACTTTTAAGGTCTGTCATCTGACACAGAGGAAGTCTTTGATCACTGTAACACCATCATGCCCCTCAGAAATGCTGTAACTTGGGCATTTCTTTTTTCGCACTTGGGAGAAATCTGTTCCTTACTCTCTCCTGTTCCTTACTCCCATGCTGCTCTCCTATAAGCCAATAACAGCTCACCTAAAGCTGTTAGACATGTCATCATATTGTATACAAGTTTTGTACAGGGGGTGAGGTCCTGAGTCACACCAACATATTGCAAGTCAGAGGTTTCTAATCTAAATTGAGAGAATACAGCCCAATACAGCCTGAACAGAAGTAAATTACTCTTGAATAATTCATTTTTTCATAAGGAAAGTTTCTGAGATGTTGTTAATTTTCTAGTCTGTAATGCATCTCCCTGACATTTCTTCTGATTTATGTTTTGCTGTTTCATAAAGAAATTATTACTATGAACAAGAGAAAAATTCATAACTTAATCCCCCAGACTCATATAAAATTTTGCATAGAATCCAGTGTAAAAATATCACATTGACACATTCACAGTGTCTATTTCTAATTGAGTTCACAAAAAAAAACAACAAACAAACAAACAACCAAAACCTTATTTTGGGAACATGTTTGGAGAGACAATATAAGCTATTTTAATTAATTGACATCTATATTTGGTATGGTCTATAGTAGTACCAATCCAGAGTGTGAAATTAAATAGTGACCCCTGGTCATTCAGCCCTCAGAAACTCCTGGTTTGAATGAAAATTGTACTTCTGAAGAAACCTGTACTGAAAACTTAACAATTTTCAGCATCCTTTTCAAATTATGCATGGGAGAGGAAAGAATCAAGAAAGGGAGAATATTTTTTATAATTTGAAAAATAACTTTAATTGAAAGTTTCAGAAAAAAAAAAGTTTTCATTTTTTCCCCTCAGAGTGAAAACAGGAGGGCAGAGGGATCAGCTTGCCATTGCATTTGTCTATGCACATATATAACTATATGTGTGTGTATATCTATACTATGTCTTACAATTTTTCTTAAACAAGTTCATTCACCTTTCAGCTTTGACAGGAAAATCATTTTACTATCAAGTCTGCAAATTTTACTATTTCTTTGAAAAGCACCCACATTTTTACTAAATCTTTAAAACCACAAAACCTTTAGGCTGCGGGTGCTTTATAAAGATTCATAAGGTCGAGCACATCAATTATGCGTTGAGTCCACCTGCACTGAGCCTGGCCATCCTGAGCAGCATAAAGAAATTAATTATTAAAAAAAAAATTAACTATTCATTAATAGTTCCTGAATTCAGAGAGTTACCACAAAAATATTGTGCCTTGGCTGCCTTCTAATCCATGGTATACATGGTGAAGTCCATGGAAACCAGGGCAGGGGAGAGAGATTGAACCTGAGTTACATCCTGGCAGAATCAGGATATGGCCTCTCAGAAGCAATACCAGGGCCAGGTGTGCTGGTGTACTCTGAGCGTGCCATGGCCCATCCGTTTGTATCCCAGCAATACCTCCAGCAGACTGATAAATGAAGGGGAACCTACTGGGGCTAGCAGAAAGGCCTGGCTTGTAATCATACATGGTGATTGCAATTTAAGATCAAGTAGGAATTACTATCTGCATGTGCAAGAGGGTCTTTAGTTCAGTGCTGGTGGAGTCAAGAAGTGTAAGGACCATAAGAGGAGTGTCAAATGTGCTGCATCCCACCCACCAATACATCCTGTTTACACCTGCTCCCAGGTAGGACACAATTCTGTCTCCTGAGGCATCCTGCTAGGCAATGTTTTTCTTGCGTTGAGCTCCTCAGCTCTTTCTGACCATTGACTTCTTGTTGGGAGGACCAGGATGTGACTTGTGACAGTGCTGAGAGAAATAATTTTGGAAGGGAGAGAAAGGGTTGGATCTATAAGTAGTTTCGAAGGTAAAGAAAAAATGGATCTTGCTCCTTAGAATGCACTAAAAGGAGGGAGAGGTAAGCTATTGGATTGCAGTCATCACAGAGGGTGTCCACAGAATGACTCCACCTCTTCTTTCCACCCTCACACTGCAGGATACACACCTCATGGCCATGTGGAGGGCAGGACATCAGGTGGAACAGGGCTTGGGATCCGAGCCCAGCAGGTTCAACATGCTGGAGATTGCTATCTGCTAGTTTGTAAATACTTGTTGATTTGCACTAAGACACATCTTTTGGGTGCTGCTTGATCCTTCCACTGACATGGAGAAAGGAAGGAGGAAGAAGAAGTGTCGCAGAGAGACAGGAGCTGGACAATAAGGTGTTGAGACTATGGGAGAAAGCCAGGCAAAACTGCAGTTTCCAAAGTGGACCTATAATCAGCCAGTGAACTCTTAGAGATCTGAAAACTCCTTTTGAGATTATTTAGAAAATATGTATTTCCTGCAGGCTATATCCTGAGGGCATAAGGTAAAAACACATTAGGCTACTTTGACCTCAAAGGAATTATGCTGATTTGCATTTAAACTAACAATGAAGCAGAACATTGATCTGTTTCCATCACTACATATTTTTCAACTTCTGCAGTAAATAAGGAAAGGATCATATCAGCCTACCCTCACAGTCCAAATTCCTTGAAAGTAATGCTTAGGCTGTAAATTAAGCAAGTAATTCCACCATGTAACCAACTAAAATGTGCCCATGGAATTATAGACAATTTCTATGCATGGCCACAAAAGAGAGGCAAATTAAAATTTCCTGGACAGTCTTAACTTTGACATTTTTGAAGTTTTGATCCTTTACTGAGAGTTCCTTAAAGAAAGTTGCATATGCATGAAGTTTCTCACATTTTATTTCCAGGCTGGAATATTTAAGATTGCAGGGTGCGTGTGCAATGTCTGGAAACTAGATTATTATTATTATTAGCTCATTTTCTCCATGACAAAAGAGTAGTGAAAGTTAGTTGTTTTCATTTTCCAGATGTTCCATTAATGCTTTGCTTTACCGAATGTGGTGGTATCATCGATCACTCACTAATATATGTATAAATGTGAAACTTCACTCAATAAATGTGAAGCTATATTTATCAGAACACAGCGTGATTGCTGGGAAGACTTAGGTCAAGTGTGTCTGGGAAACCTGTTAGCCAAGCAAATTCTTAGCCACTGTATTTGGTGTGACAAGTAGGTTTGATTTACTGGTTATGGTAGCTATAGAGGTGTACTGTGGGTTTTGTTTTGGGGTTTTTTTTTTCCAACTGAAAATATTAGAACATGTGCTAGAGATCAGACAGGATTTGAAATTATATCCATTTTGGAGGAAAGCATAAGTTCTATTGGCACATCCAGTGATTTTCCACATTGCAGAGGCTAAAGAGTAACAATAGTTGTATAACAAGCCAATTTGTCTCAGTGGGCAGAGCTGGAGACCCCTGGACCCTCCCCAGGAGTTGTGGAGGTGTACATGCAAAGGATCACACCCACTGCATGGCAGAATGCGTGCAAGTGAACCTGCCAAACGCATGTTTTAGCCAGCAGGAAGGGATGGTGCTTATATCCTTATAATGACCAGCTCAAACCTTCTTCAATGGGTTCTCCAGGTGTCTTTACACCACTCTGGCTTTTGTGGGCTTCTTCAGCCAGGGTTTTGACTACCTTACCTGGAAGAGTATTTAGTCTGTGCAGGCTTTGTCTAGTGCTCTATCTATATTTCCATTTCTGAGCTAAAGAACAACAGCCTAAACTTCACCCTGAGCAAAATAATTTACAGATTTTCCCTGCTTGCCTGTATATTCTTTTCTTTTTCCCCCACCCTGTCTCAGGAATAACAAAAGTCACCTGTTCTGGCTTTGAGGATACATAGGTATTTTGTATAAAACCATAACACCCAGATTCTTGCTATCAAGTAAAAGAAAGGGCAGTTCAGTCTTCAGGCCCCTTTGGTATTTACCTTTTCTACTGAGAATAAAAAGAATTAAAAAAGCAGTTAGGTAGTGTAAGATGTGATGCAGGCTTTGCAATTTATACTTGTCCACTGGGAGAAGGGACAGCACCTGTAGCCTCAATTGAGCACACATTTCTTGACAAATAATGGAGTTGTTCAATTCATTTTCTTTTTTCTGCTCAGAAGTTATTAAGGGGGGTGAAAACAAAGAAAAAGAAAAAAGAAAAGCAATCCCCTAGACACATTTGTTATTTGGCTTTGTCCAAAAATTATTGTGTTCCACAAAGTGGCTGATACTATTCCAAATTCACATGGCATTGCTAAGAGGAGACAGGTGAGGTGAGTAATTGCATTTGCAAGGACTAGCATCTGCCCTCATATACCCTTAGGTGACTTCAGTAAAGTCACCTCATTGCCCTGTGCCTCAGTTTTCTCTGTCATTGAAGGAGATGACTCAAGGCTGATCAGTGTATTGCCTTATTTGAAGAACTGTTGCAGTTTGGTCTCCTCTTCCCTCATCACATGACAACTCAACTTATAATTTTTCATATCATAAGAGAGAAGGTCTGAGAAGATCTCCAAAGAAGTTTCTCTATCAGCAGGAAATCTAAGTTTTCCCATAACAAAATATTGAGCTCATAAAAAAATCGTAGTCTTGAATCATTCAAGACTCTAGTCTCAAAGGATTCAAAGCCTTTCTCTAGAATGATCAAGCTTCAGGGCCTTAGTAGTGCACAACAATCCTCATCACTTTTATATATGGACATTAAAAGTTCAGGTCATAAAAGGTGATGATGGGACGACTGTTATTATCTCCCTTTTTATTCTTCAGAACAAATGAATCTGTGCCAAGAGGCACACAGTGACACTGGAAAGATGTCATGTAATGGAAATATGTCATCAAAAGATGATGAATGCATGTGATTAACTGTAGGAATACACACCCGAGATTACGTACATCTACAGATGAAGGCATCAGAGTGCTCAGGTTCAAATGTACCCTTCTGTCTAGCCTCACCCTGTGCTATTTCAAATGTCATGAGGAAACAGAATGAAAATGTAATTCCAAATGTGCAGGATATAAATATAAAAAAGAGCTGTCTTTACACTATAAAGTTATTTCTCACAGTCAAGAGCCTGCATCTGCAATTCCCATCTTTTCAGCAAATCAGCTTAGCACTTAACTTTACCTACATTCTTAAGACCTACTGAATTCTTCATACCAAAATATTTTGTTAGATGGCACCCTAGAGAAGGCTGGTTTGTCTGGAAGGCAACTAGAACTGTTCAGTACATACTCCCTCTCTGAGAGACAAGTCTCTGTTCTCTTCCCATTAAAATGAATGTCTAAACCCAAGCAATGTGTCTTCCTCATATGTGGAACATCCATCAAGCTGACAAATGATAAAAATATAAACAGATGAACCCTGTTGCCATGCTCAGCAAGGCGAGAGACCTGCAATATTCGATTAGCTAGTCTGTTCCCCAGCCTCAGCAAAACTGTGTTTTGCAAGATCCTCGCTACCGTTTTTCCCAGTTTGGTTTTCTTAAGACCAGGCTTACTTTAGCCTTTCTAAGATGATGTTTCTTGATCTGAAATCAATAAAACATCCTACTGAAGACTGATGGTATTTCTGCATGTTTCACTCTTTGGGTTTTTTGGGTTTTGTTTTTTTTTTTTTTTTTAAAGCATTAGAAAAATGAACTGTCCACAAAGAAAATATGGAGAAATGGAAAATGTTTCAGGTTAGGAACACAAGTCAGGACAAAGTTATTTGGATCTTTGAGTGTAAGCAATAGTTTTAGTGCTGAGTTAGACAGAGATGGAAGTATGGAACTCCTGGTGTGAGAGCCAAAGGTGACAGCACTCAGAGTTCCCTTTGACCTCAGTGGGACTCTTGCTGCTATTCCTTGAGTGTGAAGCAATCAGAATTTCAGTTCCAGTAGTATAAAAATTTAGATCTGTCTCTCACGTTGAACAAAACTTTACTCTGCAACTCTCCAACCAGCTTTATTGTGTCCAATGAGTGAGCAAAGTCATACACCAGCAGACTAAGAGTGTCAGACTCATTGTCAAATGTAACAGCAAAGGCTCAGCATGCACTCCTATGATATTAAAGACGGTTTATTTTTTTCTCCCTAGAAGAGCTCTCTACATCTAAACCAATTGATCAGTCACAATGCAAGTTGTCCTTTCACAGCAGAGTTGTCTAATCAGACCCTAGGCCAGAGTAAAGCCCTTTATGGTACTTAACATATATATGACACAGAAGCAGAGCATGGCTTTCTACAAGCAGTTTTGAGAAACTGATGGTGACAGAAGATGAATGTGAAGGACCATTGGACATTCTGCTTATCTGCCACCACAAGGACCTTTTGAAGGTCAGTTCCACCAGGTTACTTCAGAATTGCTGTTTTAGTTTGGGACTACCTGAACAGGATTGCATCTTCTCCCTGTAATTAATTGATTCTTTATTTTTATTGTCCAGAAAGCAAAAATGAAACCAAGTTTTACAAGCTGACAAAAAAATACAGATGGGGGTAAAACCTGTGCTGTAAAAAGCTTATCATTAATTTGACACCATAGACACAGGTAGAGAACAGGAGTTTATACCTAGCACTAAGGGACACCCATCAGATGATGTAGGTGATAATATTGTTTGCAGCATCCCTGTCAAATTTATGGCAATAAACAGTGATGTCCAATTCGGTATTATGATTTCATTTTGCAACCAAGCGAACAGGCAAGGATATAGAAAAATTCCTCTGTAATACAGAAATCTCTGCAGTAATAACAAGAAACATAGAAAAATAAAGTCCATGCGCAGTTCTGGTTATATAAATGTTCACTTTTACAGAAACTACTTTGCAAACATAGAGAGAATAATTGTTTCAATTTTTTACCAGCAGCTCATAAAGTCAGTGTTGTTTTTGTGGGGTTTTTTATGAGTAATATGCTGCTAACCACAGAAACACATTTATTCACCACTTGCTGTTCTTGTAGTGTTTTTACAGTACTTCTTCACAATTCCAAAGCAGAGACAGATGCTACAACTATACCAGTAAATTACCCTGACCAGGCTCCTTTCTCTGCCCCCAAAGTCTAACAATACAGCACAGCTCAGCTGCACACTGCCAGACTCTCTACCTCTACCATACAGGGTGGTCTCATCCATATAGGGAATATTCCTTGTCCCATGACATCTTCCAAAGCTTTCCTGGACATGGGTTTAAACTAAGAGAGGGGAAATTTAGGTTAGATATTAGGAGGAAATTTTTTACCCAGAGGGTGGTGAGGCACTGGAACAGGTTGCCCAGAGAAGCTGTGGATGCCCCCTCCCTGGAGGCATTCAAGGCCAGGTTGGATGGGGCCCTGGGCATCCTGATCTAGTGACTGGCAACCCTGTCCACAGCAGTGGGGTTGGAACTAGATGATCTTCAAGGTCCTTTCCCACCCAAGCCACCCTATGATTCTATGATTGTGACAGTGCTAAAGCAATTAAGCAGTATAGATAACCACACACTGGAGCTTGCACTCAAAGTTTAGTTACTACTGTAGACATAACTCAATAAACCTCCCAAGCTTACCCTGAGGGTTAATTTGGGCAAATGACTGTTCTCCATGCTCAGCTCCATTCTTAATTTAGAAGATAAAGACTTTAATAGTATGAACATGATCAGACTGGTCTAACAGTAGTCAACAGAGGTCATGGCACTGGCAGTTTTTTAAAATGTAGCCTGGGAGCAGTGGACAAGGGTCTTGGAGTGAGCTGCATTCCTGAAATTTTCTGCTGTGGGGCTGGCATTGGAACAGAAAAGCACACGCTTTATTTTCTTCTGTCTCTTCTCTGTATGCTAGGTGTTTACATGGGAGAATTTTACAACTGTCAAGTAAATGATGCCTTGGTAAAGGAAGTATTAGAAATGCAACAATTCTAGGCAGCATTTAATCTTGAAACACAAGATCTTCTTCAAACTTTTCCTTCTGCAGCCCATTCTCCTCGTTACAAGTTTCACGCTGTTTTATTGCAAACCCAAACTCTAAAATATTACTAAAATATTCAGCCAAAGTGAAAAAAAAGTTGAAGACCTCTCTTCTGATATCCTCAATAGTTAATGCTCTGGCAGTCCTCTACATATTTTCCTCTTCTATAACCTGTCTGAAATCTAATGTCTAGCACTGCCTGAACAGATCTAACACAGCTGTTGCTGAGGCTGTGTGAGTCTCTGGAGTCATGCTTTCTGTGAATACGCCTGGCATTGACTTACATGGTGCCTGCTGTGGTTTGTTGTACCTTAATATCATACTTAACTAGAGAAACAAAGGCAGCCTGAACAACTCTATTTTAATGGGCACTGAGTTACAATGAGATTTTGCATGATCTAGAAAGACAAGCATAGGGTTGGTGAAGCAGGAGTAGCTGTGTTAGCCATGAAAAAACTCAGATGAGAGTTAGGAGCTTGATTTTTGCCTCTCAATGATATTTTTTGTGCATTATTTCAGTGGTAACAGGTTCACATCCCAGTTACGTCGCTAAGGTAGTGCTTTGAAAAGGCAAAGTTAATTCTCACTCATGATAATTAAGCTTTCTGATTATAATTAAGCTCTATTCATATATTTATGTATGCAAATCAATATTTGCATAAACAAGGAAAGTTAAGATTGGTCTACACCTTATGGGTACCTAGTTGTTATTCTTTATGAGAGTCAGAAAAATATTGTATGACTGTGTTTACTTTAAAAACACCAGTCCATCTTTTCTTTTTTTCTTGCATGTGCTGGCATCATTTACATGTTTAAGTCACTCTCTGATAAATTTTGGATCAGCAGCCACTATTACCCTGTACTAAACTTTCTCTTCAGTAATGCAGATTTACCTCTCTGGGGTAAATAAGCAGAATGTCTGAAAATGGAGGTGTACTCTCCAAAAAGACATTTGTACTTCGACCATGTCCCTTAATTCAGAGATCAATACATTATTAACCAGTTTATTGCTAAAGATTTGTGCCATTCATTTATTTTTTATCAAATGTGCCACCTTCACAGCTAGACAAATTTACTGTATCCTCCAGGTATTAATTTCGCCCTAGTCATAAAGAGAAAAAAAGTACCAACAAATTGATTTTTTACATCCAAATCTCAAAGAAAATGAAACGTTTTTGTTTCCTCTGACACAATTAAAGTTTTGCTATAATCTTTAGACATTGGCTTGGTGGAGCTTATCCAGATTATGAGGATGTGATTCTTCATTGACTTTCTACTATTGTACCTGATCCACTGCTCACATTGGGAGTGGCACATGATAAGGAAGAGTCACCTTCTGACATTCTTCTCCCAAAAAAATCATAGGAGCTCCCTGAGCTTAAAGCCCTGAGAATTCAGAAAATACATTCAAGAAGTCCCACGATATGTTTTCCCTGTTGTTATCCTATGGTGGAATCACAACGGCCATCGATCAGGTGCCAAAGGGGTTTACCTTCCCCTTGGCAGAGCCAAGCAAAAAGGGGACATCATGTCCCCCCTGGTGAAGCTGTTCGACTGAATGTATCTGTTATACAAAAAAGGAGCAAGTCAAAAATATCACTGCTTGGAACTGGGATGCTCCACAGGAACAAGGTGGAAAGACCAGGAAGGACAGATTGCATTGCTTTTCTCTGCTTCCCTGAGATCCCTGGAAGCCAGAAAAGTTGGAGCATGATTTTCAGCTATCCTGAAGAAATGAGAGCTGGGTCAGGGGAGCTGGTATTTTCGAAGATCCTGTGAGCCTGACAGTCTGCCTACCGTTTATCACCGCTGTCAAAAGGATGTAGCTTCTGGAGAAAGGTGAAACTTGCTATGGCGACACCGACACGTTGCAGACAACAGATGAGACAGCTGCACCGTGAGATTAAAAGAAAAGCAGATCCTTTCATCTCGATGTTCTGTTCTAGTTTGAAACCACAGAGAGAGTGGGTGTATTTTTATTTTTGTATTCTTCCTTTGAGGTACCTCTTTTTTTTTTTACCACTTCACTTTCATTGTCAATGCAATGCAAATAGGTTTGTAAATGTGACAGAATTTTTTCATAATCATAACAAAATCCAGGTGCTTGTGTTGGTAGAAACTGGTGCAGCAAGATACATCTGTGCTGTTTTGGCTATATTTACCAAACCTCAAAGATTATCCGCCTGACGGGTAAGGCCAAGACAGAAGTTTGAATGCACATCCTCTAAAAACTGAGCTTATAACTTTGTGATCAGCTTCCAATGTAACTCAGAATTCTTTTATTTAATTGACAATCATGGTCATGTAAGTCAGCAAACTTGGCTGCATTCTAGGAGTTGCATGAAATAGAACACCCAACAATGCACCAAGGTATTATTTTCCTTTTCTATTGAACCAAAGTAACTTCAGAATCCCTCTTTTTTTTTTTTTTTTTTTTTTTTTAGAGCCATTAAACAAGCTGCTGACACACCTAGTGCAATTAAATTCTTGCTAAAATTCAGGAAAAGTCTTTTTCCATCCAGTGTGTCTAAATGCAGATTTCAATCCAATACATGGGGCTATTTTTTGTAACTTCTCCTGTAGGACCAGTGGAGAAGACAAATCTATGCATAAATGTCTCATGAGAAAAGAACAATCTTTAAAGTCTGTGCACACTTATTTTCTGAACCTTCATTTATAAAAATGACCTGAGACAAAAATTAGTCACAGTGACTCAGCTAATGGGTGTCCATAAATTCAAATTCCATTGTTCTCCTTGAATTCATCCTTTTTCTGCTGTTCAGGTGTTCACAAACCCTAGCAAAACAGGAGTCTGGCACAGTCATCCTTGTTAAATTTGCAGCATATCAGGCCATAGACAAGGCCCTCTGAAAAATGGTTCTCCCTCTGAATGGACAAAGAGGAGTCCAGTGTGCACTAATGCAAGGGACAAGAAGGATTTGGGAATGTTCTTGCTTCGGATGCTGGCACCAGGGGCACGATAGCACCCCGGTTGCCAGACTGTTAGTAGGTGGTTGCAGAGTATGTCCAGAGATGCCAACCTCTGAAACCTAGGCTGCAAGGACAAGGCAGCCTGCATTAGCATCTCACGGACCAAAGTTGGGTGGCCAAAGTTGTGTCATTTAACCCCAAGTGGCAACTAAGCACCACACAGCTGCTCACTCATTCCTCCCAGTTATGATGCGGAGTAGAAGTGAGCAAGCTCATGGGTTGAGATAAAGACAGTTTAAATAGGCAAATCAAAAGTTGTGAACTCAAGCAAAGCAAAACAAGGAGTTACTTCACCACTTCCCATCAGCAGGCAAGTGTTCAGTCATCTCCAGGAAAGCAGGGCTCCATCATGCATAATGGTTACTTAGGAAGACAAACATCATCACTTTGAATATCCCACCCCCTTCTCCTTCCTCCCCCAGCTTTATATGTTGATCGTTACATCATACGGTGTGGAATATCCCTCTGGTCAGTTGGGGTCAGCTGCCCCAGCTGTGTCTCCTTCCAACCCCTTGTGCACCCCCAGCCTACTCACTGGTGGGATGGTGTGAGGAGCAGAAAAGGCCTTGACTGTGTAAGCAGTGCTCAGCAGTAACAAAAATACCTATGTATTATCAACTTTATTGTCAGCACAATTCCAAAACAACCACATACTAACTACTACAAAGAAAATTGACTCTATCCCAGCCCAAACCAGTACAGCTGTAGCTCATTAATCCTTCCTTAATGTACAGTATGTGAAAAAACTCCTGCCCTCCAAAAAGTTTTCTGATTTCACTTAGATCCACACTTGACCTCAAGCTTGGGTATCATATGAATGACAGGAGAGGGTGGACTTGAAAAGATGCACCTAGCTGTCTGTGACAGCTACTATTCAAAATATAGTAGCTCTGCCAACCCCTAATTTTCACTTTCTCTTCATGGAATGTCTTCATCTGAGGCAATATTTCTGATGAGGACATGTTTGTTTGCTTTGCTACCTACTGATCTACAACAGCAAGTATTTGCTGACTTCCTGGCTTGTGCTGTGCATTTGTTTCCCAAATCATTTACAAAGACAGCCTACATGGAGCTGAATGCAGCCATCAATAGAGAAACCCACTTGCAAGTGCAAATGCGGGGCAGGAAGAAGCCATTGTATTTACATAATTAAGTACATCACTTAATGAATTCCCACTAGACCATGGTGTGGAAGGGTGATTATGAACAGGGTTAAGGAATTATGTGCTTCTGACTCTAATGGGGATTCAGCAAAGGGCCAGCAATTAACTTTCAGTAGGTGACTTACTACCAGCTTGCTTGAAACTGGGTAGTAATGCCTGTTTATGTAGAGTTTGGGGTTTTTTTTACTGATCTACAGTATGAATGCTCACTCAATCCAATCCCAGCTTCTAAAATTTAATATCTAAAGAGATTTTTTTTTTTTTTAAAGGAGGGGAAAAAAAAATACTATTTTTAAAGCAAAGGCCTGAGAAATGGAAGGAATCTGCACTTCCCCTTTTCTTTAGAAAAGTGTTTCAGGTCCAGAAGGGTGTGGAGTACTGTTTTGAAAATGTCATGATAGTTCCCACTGATCCCTCGAAAGTCATCAAACAAAAAGAACAAAGCATTTGTTTCCAAAAATAACAAACCAGAAGATACCTGGGACATTGGCATCAACAGAAGCTTTAACATACGATTCTTCACATACAGTCCATGAAGAACACCATGCCGAGTCCTGTCAACTCACCTTAAAAAAATTAGCAATCCTTTAATAAGAAGCAGTGATTTCTTCTTTTGAGGGAATAGAAAGGAAATAGTAGAACAGCCATTTCAAACCCATATCTTTATTTCTATATAGGCATTAAAATACAGCTAAGAGCAAATTTCAGTTTGCCTGAAGTTAACAGCAAATGTTTCTACAGTGGATCTTGTCATGACAAACAAGGGTTTGATACAATCTAAAATGCCCAGCACACTTCACAGGGAACACTGATTAGATGATTCTTATATTAAAAAGGCCAGCCTGATTCAAAGCTTGACATATTAAATAATAAACACTCATGGAATAAACCTCAAATAATAATTTTTTTTACAGCTCTAATAAATAAAATTAAAAGGCAGAAACAGAATATTTCAGCTCATGGCAGGACAAGTTGAGACATCTTTTTTGCTAGTTAGTACCAGACTTTTAAACAAGAGGAAGTGATTTATTATCGTAAGCAACCAACTGATCCTCTTTCTTTATAAAAATGTATTATCTGCCTGTCAATAAAGGGTGTCTCCCAACCACAGTGAGTGGAGACTTGGTCAATGCATATATATCCTTCTCAGTATATATACCTTTGTAAACCACTTTGCCAGGAAGTGAAAGGAAATCCTGAGCTCCCAGGGCCAATGTAGAAGCCAAAGCCTCAGTGAATTCTTTAATTCAATGTGCATCACTGAGTAGTCTGCAAAGTACCCATGTTTTGAAGTTCATAGTGAAAACACTATGAGTCTTCCCGTATCTGGACTGAACTTTAATGGATTCTTTATGCATCCTCTTAGAAAGTAATGAAAGCACAGTTTTCAGTCACAGATACTGGATTTCAGTTTAGGGAGCAGTTGAGCCAGCAACTGATACTCCTCAGGAAATTGTTTTCTTCAACCAATAGAGTATATTAGAATTTCTTAGATTCCTATGAGGTAATGACAAAGGAGCATTTAGCAATGATTCAGCAATGAAATATTAACTCTACTTCTAATGATGCTTTAGTGACAACCTCTGAGCTGTCAAAACTGCTTTTGATTCCTCCAACACAAAGTGACACCAGCTACTCATTATGTAAGACTTGCATCCAAACCCTGAGCCTGAAATTGAATGAAGACTTATAAATAATGTACCAATAAGATAAATTATGCAAGAAATCATTCCACAGAGTGTCTGAACTCATCAACAAATTAGATAACAAGGAAATCTTTTTTCTACTAACTCAAATAAGCAAATTGAAAAGGGATTTTTTTCAAGAGTTTCCTCAGTGATTTCTTAGCAGCTACTTGAGGTTTCTGAGCAATTTCTTTAAAACCAGAACTCGCAAAATCTATCATAAACTCAGCGAATCTCCATTTCATTTTCATAGAATCATGAAATCATAGAATTATTAAGGTTGGAAAAGACCTCTCAGATCATCAAGTCCAACTGTCAACCCAACACCACCATGCCCACTAAACCATGTTTTAGGCATCATATCTACTCATCTTTTAAATACCTTCAGGCATGGGGACTCCACCACTGCCCTAGGCAACCCCTTCCAACACTTGAGAACCCTTTCAGTAAATAATTTTTTCCTAATATCCAATCTAAACCTCCCTTGGCACAACTGGAGGCCATTTCCTCTTGTCCCGTCACTTGTTACTTCGAGAAGAGACTGACACTGACCTCGCTACAATCTCCTTTAGGTAGTTCTATAGAGCAACAAGGTCACCCCTCAGGCTCCTTTTCTCGAGACTAAGCAATCCCAGTTCCCTCAGCTGCTCCTCATAAGACTTGTTCCCCAGCCCCTTCACCAGCTTTGTTGCCCTTCTCTGGACATGCACCGGTACCTCAATGTCCTTTTTGTAATGAGGGGCCCAAAACTGAACACAGTACTCTAGGTGCAATGTAATTTAAGGCACTTTCTTGCTCCATTGGCCACTGGGCCAGCTGGCATTGCAGGAGCATGTCTTTTTTTCCATTCTCCCCTTCTGCATTGAGGGGATTGCATAGGAGACAGACCATCTCTAGAGC
The DNA here is from genome assembly GCF_000700745.2 of Antrostomus carolinensis. Taxonomy (NCBI): domain Eukaryota; kingdom Metazoa; phylum Chordata; class Aves; order Caprimulgiformes; family Caprimulgidae; genus Antrostomus; species Antrostomus carolinensis. Next base: position 264,318 of record NW_010323724.1, on the reverse strand, counting down.
ACTACAGTCCTAAAAAGCACAAGGTTGAAGGCTCATGCATAAGCCTCTATGTCTCTTGCTCACCAAACGGGTGGGCAGGTACCCGGGGCACCGGGGTGTAGATTGCAGTGTTGAGGGGGATTCTTCAGTGACCTTCTTGTTTCTAGCATTATTACATTATCATCACACAGGACCTCATCTCTAAAAGCCATTTTAGAGAGATCCAAGCATCTTGTGAGCTTGTAACCTTGTCTCCCTTTTGCAT
>NW_010323724.1:262705-264060 GCF_000700745.2 Antrostomus carolinensis | reverse complement strand
TTCCTGCTGTCCTTTATTAGAGGAGAAATCTGGTACCCATCTCTGCAAACCATTCTGAACACTTAGCCAGTACTCCTTTTCAAGTTAGACAATTTAAAACCCTCAGTAAATATTACTTCCAAGCCTCAATTAATATATTCCATTTAAACATTTAAATGACTTCTGCAAAACAAATACAGCTACTGTTGTTACAATCCCAAAGAGAGGCTGGAGGTCTGGATGTGTTTCTCCTTATTCTACTGCCAGAAGAACTCTGGGTGACATCTGACACTGAAAGACATCTCTCCTAAATTATAAGTAGATACTCAAATTCTTCTGCAGCTTAGTGATGCAACACCCCACATACCCCTTTGAGTCCCAGAGATCTGAGTGAGGGATGTTGCGTGATGCCAGAACGGACCAGTGCCTCCACTTATGATTGCTTTTCCTATGGGACTTAAATTTCCGTGGCTTCCCAGTTGCCCCAAGAATGCTTGGCAGGCTTTAAGAGAAAAGAGTAAACTTATTTGACCAGAGTACAGACTAATAAAATTATTATTATATTTAGGGGTAGAGAAGAAGATTCACCTAGTGTGTTTGGTTTGGTGGGGGGCTGGTTTTGGTAGTGGGGGAAGGAGCTACAGTGATGGTTCCAGTAAGAAGCTTCGTGAAACCCTGACTCTAAGGCGTAACCCCGGCCCTGGCCCAGGCTAGGCCAATGAGCACTAGAGAAACGCCTCTGTGAATCCATATTTGTGAGGGGAATGACTGTCTTGAAAAGAAGAAGGTGGAGAGAACCTGGAGGAGAGGCCATTGACCTGAACAAAAGACAACCATGGGCCTAAAGAAAGCAAGAACTTCATTGCCAGGAGGAAGGAGGAGGAGGGTGAGGACAGAGAACCTCGGACACCCAGTTCAACTGCATGGTGTAGGAAAGGTAAATTAGGTCCCCTGCAGCCCATGGAGGTTCAACAGTGGAGCAGAGACCCACACGTAGGCCATGGAAGACTACACTGGAGCAGAAAATCTGAGCCCAAGGGCAGGTATGACTGTGTTGATACCTCAGAGATGCTCAACACCAGAGCTGGGGTGGACCCCCAGAGCCAGGACATGAGGATGTGCGCTGGACCGGATGCCCATCTGCAGCCTGTAGATGTCTCCGTGTTGGAGGTGGGAGCTGTACCCAAAGAGGTCTGTGACTCCATGGGAAGCTTGCTTTGGAACACTTTGCTCCTGGACTTTTCATGCCAGGAGGAGTGGCGATGATGAACTGACTGCAACTCCCTTTCCCTGTCCCCTGTACCGCTGCAGGGGAGAAGGTAGAGGCATTGGGAGCAAAGTGATTGGAGCCCAGGAAGAAGGGAGAGGTGTGGGGA
>NW_010323724.1:258870-262690 GCF_000700745.2 Antrostomus carolinensis | reverse complement strand
GGGAGCAAAGTGATTTGAGCCCAGGAAGAAGGGAGAGGTGGGGGGAAATGTGTCTTAAGATGTGGTTCTTATGTCTCACTGTGCTACTTGGATGAATTAAATTGACTTTTTTTCCCCAAGCTGAGTCTGTTCTGCCCATGAACATAACTGGTGAGTGAACCATCCCTGTCCTCATCCTAATCTGTGCCACTTTGTTGTGATTCCCTTCCCATCTCACTGAGTATGGGGAGTGAGTGCTGGACCACATGGTCTACCTGTGGGTTAAACCACAACACCTAGTTACTTTTAAGCAAAAGTGTAGTTTCCCTGTGCCATCCTAGAAATCTATTTTAGGATGTGAAAAATCTGGAGAAACACATTGCTCTGTACTGAATTTACAGAGAGTTCAAGGTGATTAGCTCAGACTTTGACAATGAATTTTTAGAGGAATAAGACAGGTGAGATGAACCTGATCCAAGAGGACAGAGTGATTGCTCATGTGACTAACAATGATGATGATAAAAAAAAACCCATAAAATCATATTTTGGTCCAATATCTGATTTCAGGAGCCTTCAGCTGCTATGCAAGATAACCTTTTCCTAAATATTCAAGTGGCAAGGTGTTGTCATAGGTTTCACATTACAAAAGTATGGCTGAGCTGTGCTAGTAACATATAATCATATTTCTTTCATGCCGTGCAGCACGCTCAGCTGAACTCACTGACATTATTAAAGCTATATATAATGGATTGCAACAGGGGATACATTTGGGTTAAATGGCCTGGAGTAATTGTGTCACTGAATTGAGCTAATAATCATCACGCTGTGCAACGATATCTTGAAAGAACATCTTCCCAGCTTATCTAATGCTATAAAAATGAAATTCTTAGGCTTACTGAAGACAGATTTCTCCTCACCTATTAATTTTATTTGGGTGGGATTGATGTCCTGATTCACAATTTCCAACTCATCTTTGGAAGGCAGCTGCAGGATGTAGTGAGCAGTGTAGCACAACCAAACTCCATCGCAGAGCTTTTCAAGACAAGTATCTGCAGTTATTACAGAGGTAGTGTCAAACAAAATCTAGACTCTAAATCTTTTCTCAAACTTAGCTTATGCAATATAACTCCAATGACCTTAGTACAGTCACACCTGACTGCCAAAGACAGAAACATGTAGAGGAACAGACGTCATACATAAAGAATTATTTTTTTTCTTCTGTGTTATAAATCTAATTTAATATAACTGGAAACCAACAGTCATTCACAAGACACAACCTGGCCTTAATATCTCAGTTCCCTTTAGACCTCAGCAGAGCGGACTCAACAGCTTAGTCCAGAATTATTCTTTGCAAAATTACTACACTGGGATTTTCCAGGTTTTCTTTGCGGCAACTGTCTGAAAATGTTGTGTTCAGTGACTCTATTGCAAGGTGCTTTCTCAAAAAACTATTGTAGTCATTTGTAAAAATGCACTGTTTATTTTACTGAGAGTGGGTTGTCCTTATAAAGAAATCTGTGGTTTGATGGGGGTTTTATTTGTGTGAAAAGATTTAGGACCAAGGCTTTAAAATTGCTTCCAGTGTATGAACTCCACAGCACTGAATATCAGTTTGTTTCATAATGGGAAAACTGTCAGACTGATAATTTGACTCTTTTTTTCTAATAGAGCACCTTTTAATAACTGCTCTTTCTCCAGAAACTTTAAATGGAACTGGTAAACATTTTCTTGATGTAAAAGTCTCCTATAGCCTTGGTCTGAGAAGTGGAACATACAGTCTCTAACTCAGTTTCCTTTCTTTTTGCACATTCTCCAGCCTGGCACATGTTCAGAGGTGGTATTGCTGCCTCTGTCAACTATGTTACCTGTGCTGATTAACCCACCCTTGTTCACAGAGGTATAAATATTTTCCAGCCATTTCCACCTTTGTTCCTCAGTCTTACCATTGTTCTCTTGTTAATTCTCCTTGCAGCAAAAATGACACCAAGTCAGGAATATGAGCTGTGGATGACATAACGGTGTGGAGCTTCATTTTTTGTGTCTGCATAGAAATGGAACAAGGCTTCAAATCTGAACCACGCAACCCTAATTGTGTGCAGGGAGGAGATGCAGATATCTGAGGCAATTCTAATGGCTTAAGTGCAGAGTAAATCCACAGGGAGATGATTCCCCCATATTTTCACTGCAGTGTATAGATTAGTATTTAGTTTTCTCTTTAAGCCTCTTTTTCTCATAATTTCCTCTTTTCTGGGCTACAAGAGAAAAAAATATCTTTTGCTGCGAGAGGCAAATAAAATTATTGCAGCTGTATTTTCAAACTCTAAGTCTAGCACAATCAACTCCTATGGTAGTTAGTTGTCCACTGTAAATGTTAATGACTAATCTAGGTGCAAGCAGCTAAAATAAAAATGTTATATTATTGCTTCTCCAATTCTGTTGTTAATGTCAGTAAAACCACCTCATAATGCATAGCTGCATTTAAAAAAAAAAAAAAAACAGACTTCATACAACTATGAGAAATTACCAGATGAAAAGGTATTTGACAGAAAAACAGAGAGAGTCTTAAAACAGGTTAACTGACAAAAAAAAAAAAAAAAAATCCCACATTTCTTTATGCGTTGCAAAAAAAAAGCCCTTCCAGGGTTTCAGTTATTTCCTGTGTTTGATATCTGGGCAGGAGAAATGGAAGCATTTGTTCCAGCTGAACAGCAGGAAACAAACTGAATTTATCAGCAAAGGAGAAGCATGAGTTTAGGTCCACATTCAATTTCTTTCCTTGATGTCAGGGAGCTGCACGGTCTATTGCTAGACTATTCCAGTTGGCCTCCAGGCCAAAGAGTGGGTCCTCATTTATTAATAGCAGAAAAATGTGGTTTCATTTTCTGAGAACTGCTTTTTTTTCCCCCATATCAGGCAATTCCATGACATTTCTCCTTATCTTTCCATGTTCACCATGGACAAAGTGTGCACCAGACAGCAACTGCCTCCTCCCAGTACCACTAACTTGCTCTGTAACTCTTCTTTTACCCAGGATCAAGGCCTTCAGGTTGCTTTAACTCTATTTTTTTGCTGATGAACCAGCACAGAGATATCTTGTAAAAGGCAAAAGAACTGTTTCTAAATCTCTTCTCTATCAGATTGTGCTCCTCATTCGGCATGTAATTTAAATCCGCTCACAAATCTTTTTAGTAAAAGCATAAGATAGCTCACTGGATTAAAGATAAATCACTGCAGAGAGACTCTTCCCAGCACCTGCCCATGCTGTAACGCTGATTTCAGATCAATGTTAATGGCTCAGCTACCCATGTCACATCGGCCATCTGGTCCCAAGCCTCTCCCACCTACCATGTTCATGGGGCTAAAGCAGACCCTCAGAGGAAGGGCACTGGTGTGACACGGGAGAGGGCACTGCATAACAGGGAAGGAATAGCATTGCTTGTTCACCTTAATTTGCACCATTTAGCAAGGACCATACCACAACTTGGCCCTGAGTTACTGGTGGACACCAGCTGTATGTCTGGCACCACGATGGACAGTTTCACTGGCTTACCTCTCTTGTAATTTCCTAAGCCTTGACAAAAAAGAACCCTTTATTAAGTAAAACACCTATATATGAGAATAATTGCTTAATCACACCCTCAACCAGGAAAACAGCATTGTTTGATGACTTTAGGCAATTGGTAAAAATGTCAAACTTTCCTTTTACTTGAATGCTGCTCAGAGGAGAAATCACTGAGGCACAAATACTCAAAGGCATTGAAGCACTCAGGCCCATCTGACATCAGTGGGAGCTGAGGAATCACAAAACCAGGCTAATTACTCCCATTCAAGTAAGAGAAAG
>NW_010323724.1:217188-258845 GCF_000700745.2 Antrostomus carolinensis | reverse complement strand
GGGGGGTGAAGAAAGTGAGATAATGTAGAGTCACTACAATCACAAAACCAGCAAGTGTCTTTGTCACCAGCAGAAGCCTTGCAGACATGGACTATGTTTCTGCTACTAGAAGAAGATAAAACAGGAGATAAAATACCTGACCTCGACCACAAGTAAACTTCATTGCTCTCTGCCCCCTGAGGTAGCCTGAAGATATATTTATTATTATTTTCTGTATTCTATATGTGAGGGCTGTTGCATCCCATGAGGTTATTGGTTTGGCACCATGAAAGTCAGGATAAGTGTTGCAACTTGTGGCACTGGCTTGAGGCCCTGTAGGGGACAGCCAAGGAGACAAAACATCCAGGGCTAGCTTTGGAAGACAGTGTAGAAAGGCAGGAACCAAACCCAGTTTGATCTTGACCATACAGCCCCCGTTTAGGATTTTTTCCTTGATGTGTGTTTTTCCTCCAGCCATGACCAGGCTTTGTCTGGTCAATGGGAGCTTGACATGGGATAAAACTGTGCCAGGGCATATGCTAGCAGCTGTGCAGCATGAAAAATCAGTCGTACATGGCCCTAGCTCACGCCTTGGCCTGATTTTCTAACCAGTACAGTTACATTCACAAAGAAGAAGCAAAAAAATGATCTAAAGTTGAAGAGGAGTCACCATCTGAAGAATCAGCTACACAAAGGAAAACAATTTGGACAAGGGATGGAGCAAGAAGCAGCTGAAGCAGTGAAACCCATGCATGTGGGAAGATCACCATGTGGTTCTCCTAATCTCATGAAGAAAAAAAAAAATTTAGAAAAAAAAAACATGCAGGAGGAGAAAATGAGATGTGTGAAACACAAGAGAGAAACATTGGGTGAAATGGAGACAATGGGGTAATGGAAGTCAAGGAAAATCGAATGTTTTGGCCAGGCAATTGAGTAAGTTAAAAAAACCCCAAGAGAATAAGAACAAAACTCAGAATTTCCATCCCAAATTATGTTTTCCCAATTTTGTTTTAAAATTTGCTGTGTTTACTCTTCTCTTCCCTCCTCACCCCTGCACACCAATTTCATCAGTCATACTATCTTCTCTTCCACCCACTTTGGCCAGGAAATTGAAAAAGTCATTGATGTACAGACCTCTGATTTTCTGTCATGAGCTCTCTCATTCAGCAATGTCTTCTCTAGAGATCCTACATTCAAAGATTTAGTTAAATGCATTCTGCAGTTATTAAAGGGTAAAATAACCACATATGAGGAACTTTACATAGTTACAGACGCATCTTGTGAATTCTCCATCTGGTCCAACAGTGCTGTTCAGTATCTTTTTCTTTTTTTTTTTTTTTTTTTTTTTTGCTAGTAGCTGAAAAATCAAATTGTCAAGAAGCTGTATTTCCTCCATTTCAGATACCATACATCAATCCATTAAAAATTGCAAGCTAAGGAGATACAGAGGAGGTGGACACCACAGTAAGGCATTTGTCAAATGATGCACCTGCTTCCTGGCAGGTTGTCAAACCCAGTGGGTGCAAGAGTAAACAAATCTAAACAGTAATTTCCTTCCTCCACATTAGATGTGTGCTAGTGCTGAAAAAGATCTTAAATACTGCATTATCAGGAGAAAAGTCTATATAGTCTGTTAGAAAAGGTAGACATGGAAAAATTGATGTCACAAAGAGTTTGGAAAAGGGGTTTGTGACTGTGACCCTAACCTGAGGGTGTGGAAAAGTAAGATCATAGTGTACGCTTGCTTCCAGGTCTAGTTTTATATCTAAGGATGTTTCAACCCACAGTCTTACCTCAGTCACTTTTCAGCCCCCAGACTTGAAGTTTGCTGTTCACAGTGATCTTCAGGCTAAAGTCACTATGTGAGATCAGCCAAATCTGTTAGTCAGTGTAAATGATTTAAGCAGAGCAATCTGTGTGAACCTGGTTCATCTGGACATTGATAGGACAGGAGCCAATTGCATACAGTGCTCAGACCATAGCAACATCTCGCAGAGATGAGCAACTGGGATCCGAAAACAACATCTATTTGACCAGCGTAACTTGAGCATCAGAGAATAGGCCAATGGGCCAAAGGATAAGGAGGTACAAATGAAAACATCAGACTTGCTTGTTAATCCAAAAGCACCCCAGAGGTAAAAGTGGATCCCCAGTAACAGGATCTGTAAACATATCTAGAACAAAGTGGTTCACTTTTAATGTTGCCTCCAGCCATCCAGCATCACTTCTCTTTTCTCTGCCCTAAAGCATAGCCAGGGCCATGTCAGAGCCAAGACACTAGAAACCTTGAAGATGCATCCCACCTGAGGCAGAGCACTGCCATAGGACTAGCTAGGGTAATACAGGATGTGAAACCATTTTCAGAAATGTAACCAAAAAGACAAACATTGCAAAATTTAGCATATCTATCATGGTGAAATACTGACACTCATGTACTTGTCTTCAAAAGATAAGAATGAGGATAATGGTATCAGGATAAAGGTATACAGTAATGAGACAGACTAAAGAGATCTGATTTGATGAAAATCAGAATTCTTTGGGGTTAAAAATATTGAAGGGGATGACACAGTTTGATTTGCACAGAGATTAAGATGCATTTATTGTGAGTAACTAAAAGCGGAGTCATTATGGGAGATCTTCACAGGCAAGGTTTGGACCTTAACGTCCTATGCAAGAACCTTTCCATTTGCTCTGTTGGTAGCTCCTTAGCCAAAAGCTCTCTTCCCATATCACAAGACATATCAAAAACATGCATCCCTTGCTCCTAACCTGCAATGAAGAAGTTGACTGATAGCTGAAATCCATCGGGGTACAAGTGCTATTGGCATTGGTGGAAGGTTTTTCAGAGAACAAGTCCAGAGAAAGTCATTGTCTTCTGATACATGAGAAGGCATGGATCTGCAAACAAATATTTTTCACTAAACTGAAAACTGGTCCAAGGCCTAACATATCAATGAAGGAACTTGCACACTGTTCTCTACAGGACTTTTAGCACATGGTGTCTTTGTGATAAATGTGCCATTTTGGAAGGCTGTACATAGCAGAAAAGTGGGTTTCTGCTGGAAGTCCTCAAACCCAGCAGAAACGGGGTGGGTGGATAGATGGAACTGAAACAAAGAGTTATCTTTCATTCACAAAACCATCAATACATCCGACCCTTCAGAACAGACTGTGAGAGTCTGTGAAAACGTACTTGGCTATCCATGTGCAAAAGTGACTAAGTACTCACCATTCAGCTGTCACCTACACGAGAGTATAGCAACCTATAAACTCTCACATATTGTACCTTTCAACAGCTCCAAGAAATAGACAAACATCTATTTTATAGGCAGGGACTGGAAATAAAGGGTAGGGATATGACTGGTACTCATATGTTTCAGTACCTAAGCAATCGCATTAACCACAAGGCTGCTACTAAGCAATGGGGATTTGTTAAAACAACCTGTGTTCCAGAATTTTATATTATTTTCCTCTTTTATGTGTGCAAGAATCTTTGACTTGGTTGTGATAATAGACTGACCAGAAATATGAGAAATCAGTTTCACAGTTTCACTCACAAAAAATAAAATCTTATTTTTTATTCTTGATCTAGGCCCTCCCCCCCCAAAAAATAGAACATGCAGAAAGAGAGTCCCACCTGAGACCAGGGTATTTCCCTGGGAAGTAGGAGATCTGGATATAATCCCTGCCAGGGAGAATTTAAAGGATGAATTTGAACTGGCTTCTATGTGACCAGTGCTCAGCCACTGGCAAGGTACCCTTATCAATCACTAAGCAAATAAATATCTCTCTGGCTCGAAGTGGAGTAGCTCCAACCAGAGAAATTGCCTCCATAAGCAAATGTCTGCCCTGGTTCAATCCTCTGCTACAAATCAGGTAGAATTCGTATCTTCATCACTTTCTAAGCATGGAGCTGTTTCCTCATTTGCTGAAGCATTGCTGCTCTCATCTCCCAAACCAGACAGAGCAGAAGGTCTCCCTGGGCCTCAACGTGCAATCTCATGTGAGTAGGTCCATCCCCAGCTGCTCCATTCACATCCTGGAGAGCCCAGAGAGCAGTTTGGAACAGCAGACACTTCATGTGTAGGAATTACGACTTGTGAATATGTCCAGTCTGTTCTGCATCAGCTGCTCCTGATGATGATGCACGTAGAGCAGATGGAAGCATGGGTAGCTCGGGGCAAAGCTGGAGCAAAACAGCCAATCAAATCAATCTCTCCCAGGTCAGACTTGCTTTCACTAAATATTGGTAACACTAGCAGCTGATCTATCATTTAGTCCTGTCTGTTGGCACAGTCATTAGCTGTATATGTTTGATGAGATCACACTTTTTTTATAATTTGACCATTCAAAAAAAAAAACCCAAACACACAAAAAACCCTAACATTTAAATAAACAAATAAATACCTTGGCACAGGCTCTTCACTGCCCTGCATCCTCATCCTGTCTTTGACAACTACACAAAGCAGATGTGAAGTGGCACCACTTGGCAGGTAGATGATGGGGAGGACCATAGCCAGATCCTGAGCAATGGAGTCTGGCACGTTTCCACTGAAATAAATGTGCAACTCCAATGACAGAGACTGTGCCAGCTTCCATAAGTTGAGGGTCTGCTCACAGCCTTAACAGACAAACTGCTCTGCACATTTCTTACCTAGACAAGTCCATCTCTACAGCACTCGTCACCCTTAGTACCTAGAAAAAAGGAACAGACTTGCACAGCATTATCTTCTCACCCAGATGTAGCTTCTGCTGACACAGCAAAGAGAAGCAAGGTAGATTTGCTCTCAGCAGATGGAAGGAGGCACCTGATAGGTATTTTCTCATCTCCATCTCTGGTGGTTCTGGTCACTTTATTGCTTCTTACACCAGAGATGTTCATCTCTGAACAGATGATAGCACAACCATCTCAGGTGACATTAAATCTCAGGTGACAGCTGCCCCTGCTCAGACCACTGTGAATAATGAACACAGTGCAGATAGCACCTGTCAAAAACAAAGACTTTATGAATGTCTCCTTGACTGCTCTCCTCTTCTGCTCATTGTTAACAGTTCCCTATGGATCCCTTCCTCACATGCATACACTGGCTGGAGTTGCTTTGCAGCAGCAGGGGGTCCTCATTGGCAGGCACATCTCATCACATGAAGTCCACAAAGGAGTACATCACACATTGAATCCACCTAAGCATTAGCCACCAGGAATTATTACAGTTGGTTTTATTTTATTGAGCTGATGGTGGTAATTTTAGCAGGTAGAAGAAGTTTCAGCTCTCACCGGAGCCTGTAACAGTAAGATCTTCATGAGATATGGTGTGAGCCTTGAGTCCCCTCTGAACACCCTGGCCCACCCAAGCTTGGAGTTTAAGGAGTCATCAAGACATTAAAATGGCAATAGCTGAAAACTACTAAAAATCTCCTTAAAACATACTTCATGAAACCCAAGGGAAAAGAAACACTTTGCTTCATAGCTGCCATTCCACCACCAGTGGTTACCCCAGAGGGTCTCAAACACATCAGTGCTAGCACCGCGGAGTGAGGGGCTGTCCATGGATAAGTCCAGAGTTTCAAAACAGCCTCTCAAGCTCATCTTTTCCATCTGGAAATGGGCTGATTCTTGATGGTTCTCAGTGGTTCTCTGTGACTTTAGGAGCTCACTATACCATATTAATGGAGGAAAAAGAAAAGGAGTACCTTTATCAGGAACAAAAATACTCTGTGCAGGGAGAAGGTATCTGATAAAGGAGGACTTTTTACTGTCACTGATAAAGGGATAATCAAATCTAATAGATAGATCTCAACCCTGGGGAATTTAAAACTGCAAACACAAGCATACTTTTTATAGTCAAGGCAATTAGAAACAGTTAACAGAGAGATGTGATCAGCCCCCTCCTAGTTACACTCTTTAAGTTGGGTTTGATTCTGGAATCTCAGCTCACAGAAAACATGTCAGATCTTGGATTTATAGTCATTTATATTGGTTAATCTTCCAACCTTACACATCTTACTAAAAGCTATGCTCTATTTCATCCATAACTCATTGGATTCAGCACAGGAATTCCTGGAAGAAAGTCTATGGCCTGTGTTGTCAGACTGGATGAACATAATAAACTTTTCTAACCTTAAAATATCTGTGGGGCAGTTAGTGCGAGTCTGCATGGTTTTACTAAAGTCACTGGACTTATATTGATTTACACCAGCTAAAAATTTGTCCCATTTTTAATTTCTTCAGCAGTTTGAGCCAGCGTGATAAAACCGGTATAAGCAGAGAGTGAGGCAGCCCATTTGCATTCTGTGAGGCTACTTGAGGAGCAACCCTTTCTGATCCAGATGATAATTCAGTCCATTTTAGAAGCAAAGGGGTTTTTTTTTTCTTTTCCACTTTGCTTCAGAATTTATCAGTCCTTGTGGGGAGGACAAGGTTGTGAGGCAGGTGCTTAGAGAACCATATTAAATTATATGCAGTAGAAAATCTGCAAAATGTACTTCAAGAGCTGGAAACTTACCATGTGTGACTGAAAATTGCAGAGAAACAGAATCCTAATTTCCAGATTAAATATTTCATCAATTAAAGCTACATTTGCAATCCTTTCTTATTTGTCTGCCAGTCTGCAACTACTGCTAATACAAAGCCATCACCATAATAGAAACTAAAGTGCATATTTGATGCCATGTACATATGGCAACCTACACTTTTTTTCATGCATAGTAGTTCCAGCTAATTAGTTTTTTAATGTATTTGCATTAATTTGTGCAATTCCATAGTTCCTATTAAGTAGAGACAGGTAATCAAAAAAGAAAATTAATCTAGTTCTGCTGCATGCTATGTACAGTGTTTACAAACTTGAGAGGGCAAGGTTTATATTTAGAATAATAAGGTGGCTGTTTACAAGGAACAAAACATCTCCTGCTAATCCACCCAATTCTCAACACATTTTGCAAACGTACTTTAGCTCACAAATTCCTCATGAGTCCAACTACTCCTAAGTGTCCCTTCCAGCTCTGTAAGGTCCAACCTTTGTTGTTGCTGTGCTAAACTGAGGTATATTTTGCTTACATCCGAGCTAAACTTTGCAAGGCCAGCTGAGGCAGCCCTGTGGCATCGGAGAAAATCCTAGCAAAGGAGAAGATGTATGACTGTGTCGTTAGCAAAAAGCAGGTCTGCAAAGGCTGTGAGTGAGAGAAGTGGGACTGTAAAAAGTGCCAATGGCTCAAACCTGCAACCTGGAAAAACCCACCGAGCCCTGCCTTGCTGTCTGCATCCAAACTCAATTGCTTTAATATTTCTGCATGCAAATAGAGTCAGGCCACTGAAATTGTATGCAGAATTGTACCCATCCCCTCAAGCCTGAGCATTTCTGCTCCTCAGCCATGGTACAGCCTGTTGTCTGAGAGATGGAATCATGCTTCACCCTACTGCAGGTACATCTGCAGTATTTTGCCCCTCTACTCCGCTCTGGTGAGACCCAACCTGCAGTGCTGCACGCAGTTCTGGGGCCCCCAACATAAGAAGGACATGGACCTACTGGAACGAGTCCAGAGGGGGCCACGAGGATGATACGAGGGCTGGAGCACCTCTCCTATGAGGACAGGCTGAGAGAGTTGGGGCTGTTCAGCCTGGAAAAGAGAAGACTCCAGGGAGACCTTCTAGTGGCCTTCCAGTACCTGAAGGGGCTACAGGAAGGCTGGGGAGGGACTTTTGTCAAGGGCAGGGAGTGACAGAACAAGGGGTAATGGCTTGAAACTGGATGAGGGCAGATTTAGAATGGATGTTAGGAAGAAATTATTTACTGTAAGGGTCATGAGACACACTGGCACAGGTTGCCCAGAGAAGCTGTAGATGTCCCCTCCCTGGAATGTTCAAGGCCAGGTTGGCTGAGGTTTTGAACAACCTGGTCTAGTGGAAGGTGTCCATGCTGATAGCAGGGGGGTTGGAACTGGATGATCTTTAAGGTCCCTTCCAACCCAAACCATTCTATGATTCTATGTTTTCTTTCCCAATGCAACCCTTTCCTCAAGGAGAGCAGCAATTAAAGTAGAATATGTACTCAGGGTTAGGAAAGACTTTCAATATTCATTTGCAATCAGTTTATGGCCCATTTGTACCTTCCAGCAGGCACATAGGTGTAAATCCCAGCTTGTGAAGTCTCCCAGATGCCCACCAAGCCAGACACCATCCAGCAAAAAGCTCAGATGTGACAGTAAATCCTGTGAGGTTTCGCACATGCTGACAGTCCAGGCAAGGCTTTAAGACAGACTTCAGTGCCAGACCAGGGCTGATCCTCATCATCTCCCCACTGGCCGCAGCCAGAGAGGTGACGAGCAGCTCCCAGGGGACAGGGTGCCATTATCAATCTGCAGATCAAACCTGAGAAGGTGGGAGGAGGGAGGGAGAACTACAGCCAGCTTCTGCTCCTGGTAACTGAGCATAGCATCCCCTATGACACTTCTCACTCATCACTTGGTACCTAAGGCTGCCTCCCAGTTGCTTGTGAAGTGCTCTTTTTGGTACTTCAAGGCACAGAGTGTCAGCCCCATTTTAAAGAATTATTGCCTCATTCTAGAATCATCTTTTCAATCTGCATTTGTAGACATCTCCCTTTAAATCAATTAACTTTTCGTTTAACTTTTAATTCTTAGTAACTTCTTTTGAACCTTTGAATCCTGAACTCTATATGCAGAGACCTCATGTCTCTGAAATTAACATTACATATTCTACAGCTTTAAAAGATATACGCTCTTTGACTACAAGCTAGCAATACTGAAACTCTGACTTTACGGCTTTTTTTTAAAAAAAAAAAAAAAGTTTATAAAAAGCTCACTGCCTGGAATAGTTATTTTAGGACTATATATCTAAGAAATTGTATGCAGCTCCAACACAGTGAGGTTTGTTAAGGTTTGGCAGGGGTGGGGGAAGAGTGAAGCTGAATTATTGTCAGAACATCTGTGAGAACTGAGTCCAAAAAAGAATCAGACACTCTCATAAATCCAACCATTTTATATGGTACATTTGGGAATTTTTATTGTCATTATTGTGGTGGGCAGAGTATAGAGTACATGGTCTTTTTTAAATTCTAGAACAGAATCAGATGAGCCACTTCCTTATAAGTAAGTAAATCACATATTACGTTATTTGAATTACTCAAAAACCCATGAGCTCCTGCTGAGATTAAGCCCTTATTGCACATACAAGCAGCAAGAGATAATATCCATTCTTAAGAATTTACGATCTGCATGAGCAAAATGTTAAAGGCTATCAACAGTGAAACTATTCCTATTTTTCATATACAAAGCTATGGCAGAGGGAGCTGAGGGGGTCTGATATTAATTCCCTCTCTCTGAAGTTCATCCATATCTTTAAAAGCAGCCAGTTCTATGTGACTTCATCAGAAGTCATCCAGGGTTCTCTTAGGAGGTTTGGGGGATAATCCCCTGTCTGGATGTTATGGAAATAGAGTTGCTGAGCCTCTCGGTGCCCCAGCTGAGATGGGAGACTTGGTAAACACCAGCTGCAAATGGGACTTGTCAGGAATCACTCATTATGATCCAGAAAGTATATTGAGATAGGAGCTATCCTATCTCTGTATAGGAACTGTGGAAGCAGAGATACTGTCCTTCTGTAATCACATTTCTGTATTTATTAATCTACGCTGGCCTATTTGCCCATCCTCTTTCTCGGTAGTTCCTTACTTGCTTTAGAAAACTTCCAAGGGCAGCCCAGCTCACCAAGGGCCTGATTTCTGAAGTTATTTCACTACTTAATGTGGGATTCAAAACTTTAGAAACTTACATTAAAAGTCTTTAAACCTCATCTAGTCATGAAAGCTCCCTTCATCTTCAGTAGAAAGAAGTGGGCATCATTACTGGATGACTCATATGATCTGTTTCTCACCTCATCTGTAATTATGCAAAAAAATCCCACCTGCAAAACTTGGAAAGAATGTGCCCTAAAGCTTTCAAGACCTCCAGCTGACATCTAAACATACCAAAATACCTTTTAAAATCCAGACCTTGATGCCCAAAGGCTCCCCTCTGCCCCTCCCTGGTCTCCCCTATGCTGTATGCATTTCAGAGATCAAGACATCATGACACCGTCTGCCTTTCCAGCTTCTCTACCAGTCATAGGAGAGGGCTTCTGGGTCAGCTCAGCAGGCTTCCTGGCTTTAAAGCTCACTTTGAACCCACCAAGGCCCCAGCCAGAGGCTCTCCCTGAGCCTGAACTGAAAGCAGCTCTGGAGAGCAGCAACATCTTGCATTCCTCTGCTGGAGCTGACACATCAAACCTGTGTGTGACCACACTCATCAAGCAGTGGAAAAGCTCCAGAAAGCCTCTTTCTTTACCATGTTGTCTCATTTGTTTATGTTTCTCCCATGCATTTGGAGACAAGTACAAAAAATACTGCACAGAGATTGTCCAGGGGCTGAATGGCTGGAGGTTTCCATGGGACTGACATTCCCAGCCCAGGCAAAGCTTGTACGCAAAGCTCACTGACAAGGAGAGATGCAGATGTTTGCTCTGTAGGTCTGAAACAGGCAGGGGAAAAAAATTATCTTTGCATTTTTTATGCCTAATTTAATGGAGCAACCTTCTGCTCTGCTCCTCTGAAAGTCAATTATATACCTATGATATCACTGGATCAGCAATACCTGCTATGAAAGTGAACTTCTACGCTATTTTTAAGAGCTGAATCGGCTGCTTTGCTATTTAATTTCAAATGTCAGGAGCAAGTTATCCCGGAGCAATAATCTCAAGAGCACCAGTCCCCACATACATTTCACAGAAACCAAAGGTTCAAAACAAGCTGGAAAGGAGAGTCAGGATCCCCAGATAAAACAATAAAAGCCCTTCAGCATCAGCAAAGAGTAGAATACTAGTCCTAAAATTAAAATCCCAGAGGATCAAATTGCCAAGATTATAGAAGTGCAGGATTTAGTAACTGAGCAGTATGAAATTATACTCCCTTCTAGATGTCATTATTTGACTTATTTGCATAATTTATGTAGTAGACACCCAATTACAATCTGCAACAACAGAAGTGTCTCTCCTACTCCAAGGCCAGGTTTCCACAGCAAGAACAGGGAAAAGAGGTGTCACATCCATTCTCACTCCATCTTCCACGCTTTTCAGTACTGTGGATATCTCAGAACCAGCTTGTAGACCAACATGCCTGTCTGAGCATGCCTGAGAAAGCTTTCTTCAAGGCAGTTGCTCTTAGTCTCGGAAGCTCCAGAGGGTACACTCCAGCAATGCCTCCAGTCATCATTACAAATTTATTGTCTACACAATCAACAGAACTGCTTGGTGTGCAAGTTAAATTCTAACCCCATTAAATAGGTTACTATCTTCTTGCAGGTTCATGCAAATATTAAGGCCTCAAGGAAATGGAAGCACCACCACTAATTTGCAGGTCAGAAATAAAAGCCTTCACTTCCAAAAACACTTCAATCTCCTTTCTGCTCTCAGCAGTACTACATAAGTACTCATAACAAGGGGAAAGGCAGCTTGCATACAGTGGAAAAGATTACCTCCTTTCCCTCCTGCTCAGCAGATCTTACATTCATGCACCCAAAGAGATTAAATAGCAAGAAATCCAGATGCTATCGAAGCTGTAAACTCCATGCAGAAACATCCAACTACCCCATACAAATACCACATGGTTTCAAACTTTCAACTTCAAGAAAAAATGTCAGGAAACCTACAGGAATTGCAGCAGGCATCACTGAAACACTCACCCTCAAAGCAGGATAATCATGAAGAAAGCAAGAAAAGCAGCAGGTCAGACTTTCTGCCTAAGAGAAAACAAAGACATCTTTGTATGATCCCTCTCACACATGCAAAGGCAGTAAATGCAGTGATTTGATAAGCACAGGTGGGTTTCACGTGCTTGATGGATATCACATGAAAGCAAATTATAGTATGCAACTAGAGATATGTCTACAATAAAGGGTGCAAAATAAACCAGAAATACTCAAAACACAAAAATAGATTTAGACATACACAGCTTGACAGGGTTTATTTTAGCTTGCTGAGAACAAGAGTAAATTAGCTCCAGGATGCCACAGCTGGATTGTTATCCCTCCGTGAGATGGTTCATCAAAAGCTGTGCTAGGGCCTGTTTCACCACCAGCATGGATAATTATATACTGCCTGATCTCATGTATAGCAAATAAAATAATAGCTGCTGACTCCTGCCCCTGCTCCCAGAGGGTTCATAGTTTTCTCAGCCATAGGAGCTTTACTGCTCAGCATCTTATCTGACCTAAATGAGGGGGAAAGTTCCCTTTCCTTACCTTGAAACATGTCAGCATGGTTGCATTGCTGACACTTGCACCTGACCACATCTCAGAGATGGGCAACGTTAATGCCTATGGTTTCCACTTGGTAGAGCCATGTCCTATCAGATAACAGAAAAGAACCTCCTCCAGAAAAATACTAGTCTTGTTCTTAACTTCCCAGCAAGTCATAGTAAATATGTTTTAATGTACTCTAATGCAAGTGAAATACATAATATACGTGATGATGCAAATGCTTACGACAGAGAATTCTGGTTTCTTCCTCACTGCCATGTTTCAGACTATCAGAGTAACGGTGGCAAGGAGAGAAATCACCTTAGTACAAAACCTACAGGGACATGAGGAGAAGGACTTGGGGGTGCTGGTGGACAAGAAGCTCAACATGAGCCAGCAATGTGCACTCACAGCCCAGAAGGCCAATAACCGTATCCTGGGCTGCATGAAGAGCAGCGTGGGCAGCAGGTCGAGGGAGGTGATTCTCTCCCTCTACTCTGCTCTTGTGAGGCCCCATCTGCAGTTCTCTGTCCAGTTCTGGGACCCACAACACAAGAAGGACATGCACCTACTGGAGTGAGTCCAGAGGAGGCCCTGAGGATAATCAGAGGGCTGGAGCACCTCTTCTGTGAGGACAGGCTGTGAGAGGTGGGCCTGGAGAAGAGAAGGCTTCAGGGAGATCTTCTGGAAGCTTTCCAATAACTGAGGGGTTACAAGAAAGCTGAGGAGGGACTTTCATCAAGGGGAGGGAGTGACAGAACAAAGGGTAATGGCTTTAAACTGGAAGAGGGGAGATTAGACCAGATATTAAGGGTGGTGAGACACTGGAACAGATTGCCCAGAGCAGTTGTGGATGCTCCTCCCTGGAAGTGTTCAAGGCCAGGCTGGATGAGGCTTTGAGCAACCTGATGTAGTGGAAGGTGTCCCTGGTCATGGCAGGGGGGTTGGAACTAGATGCTCTTTAAGGTCCCTTCCAACCTGTACCATTCTACAATTCTGTGATTCTATGACTCATACCTGCTTATCAAGGGCTAATCTGGCTTTCAGTGCAAACCCTGGGAGCCTTGAAGCCACAAGAGCAGCCTGATTCACCCATTACCACAAGAGGGGACCTTCTAGGACCTCACCAGGGAAGGACACTCATGTTCTTCCTACAGCCTCCTTCCCCTGCACAAAGTGAGGGGGAAGGAGTTTCAGCCTAGTGGGATGAAACCTGGAGCAAAATGTCAGGAGAGAGTATGTGAAGTCCAGGAACTGCAGGGAGACAGCAGAGCTGTAGTGAATTATGTGGTCTCTTCCAAATAGCATTATCCAATTCCTAAACATTCAAATGCCAGGTAAGCCTGCTGCAGGTCTGGATGTGCAGCTGAACTGCTCAGGATGAAGAACCTGAAGTCCTTGTTTAAACTGGGACTAAAATATTAATGTGTCTTCAGAACTATGAGCCTGAGGTAGGAGAGCAGATAATAAGAAGACACGGGCTGATTTGGTGAAGCTTTGAAGGAGACTGAATGTCCCAGCTCAGTAGCAGTGAGTGGAAGCAGATGAGGATGAACAATTAACACCCTCTGATGCAATAAGCTGTGTCAGGAAGTGCGCCTGTCCTAGTTTTAAGCTGAGACAGAGCTGGATTTCTTGTTAGTAGCTAGAACAGTGCTCTGTTTTGGTTTCAGCTGGGATTTGTTATGAGAAAAACATTGATAATGTATCAACGTTTTGATTTGTCACTGGAATTCAAAGGACTACAAATATTTAAATTAATAAGCCAGATTGGCATTTGAATATGCCAATTGGATAATCCATATCACATAGCACAATGTTCAATATATTAATGAGGGTGTCTCCCTCTCTTACTTTCTCTGTCTTTCACTTGAACTCTTGTTCTTCCAGGATTGCAGTTTTGGTTCAGGATTGTTACTCCTCTGGGATTGCTATCCAAGAATGGGCCAGGCTTGGTCAGCAGATGGTGAGCAATTGTACTGTGCATCACTCATTTGCATATTTTATTACTATTATTATTAACATTATTATTTTAATTATTATTTTAGGTTTGATTTTATTTCAATTACTAAATAGTTGTCATCTCAAGCTACAAGTCTCCTTACCCTTGCCCCCCAATTCTCTCCCCTGGGGGTGGGGAAAGTGAGTGAGTGGCTGTGTTTGGCTGCTAGGCAAGTGCTAGCCAAGTGTTCTGGTTTCTGCACTAATCCACTGCAGTATTTTCTGTACCCAAAAATCTAGGTTGTGTGTCCTGGATAAACTCCTGCTCTATGGTTCAGGGGACAGTCACAGCAGGAGGCTGTCAAAAGCACCAGGACTGGTTGGACACTGTAAATGCATGGATATACAATTAGGTATTCATCTTCCTACTGCGCTAGTATGAACTTTGCCATTAATCTCCGATGTGCAACAGTACCTGAGCAATAAAGCAAGGATCAGATTTATTTTTTCTCATGCTTTTTTTGCCTGGGTGATTTAAATTAGAAGATTTTTGGGATTATGTTTGCGTTACTGTAAACATTCATACAGCATCTGGGAACACAGGGTTGTGATCTCAGTAAGCAGCTCTCAGATGATGGTAATACAAAAAAATCACAGTAAACCAGAAGGAAGGAGTCAGATCAATTTTAGGATATATAGTCATAACTAATACAGAAAAACTGGCTGAAAACAAACCAAGTTTCTATACTGAGATGAAAAATAGAATAAATGTCAGGCTTGGAAAAATCAAGCAAATATCTTTAAAGAAGCACTTTCATTTTATGATCCTTCTTTAAACACTAGCAGTGGAAAATTGTGCAGGCTTTTTTTAAAAAATTATGTACTCCCAAAACAGTGGCTGTCCCATAAGAAAATTAAAAACTATACATCTCATTCCATAGCAGGAAAGAAATAAAGCATACAAGTATTTGTAATGATAATAGATTTTCAAAATAAAATTATTAATTAACTCTACAAAAACATATTTAAGAAATTTTTACACTTTTTGCAAATAGCTGTGAAGAACAGTTTTAACTTAAACAGAGACACTCCTAACTTTTGCCAATTCATTTTGAAGTCAGAGTCGCAATATGATTTTCACTAAAAAACCAAAATATATTGACTTCAAATAGCTGATTTTTCCAGAGTCAATGAAATGCTTCAGAAATATCAGCACAAAGAAAACAAAAACAGTAATAAAAATGAATCAAGTGACTCAAAAAAATGATTAGCAACAACTTTTATTGTCCAAAGGGGTAAAACAATTCCCTTGATTGAATATTTTGGCCAGCACTGGAGATAGGAGTCATAGTCATTAGACCAGGCAGCAATAACAACAATATTAACAGATAACTCATATTTATATCAATTCAGTCTGTGCCCAAAGAAAAGCCTAATATGATTTTTCTCTCTGCAATTCAGCATTGACATCAGCACGCCAATGGACAGCTTCCAAAGGGCACATAAACCACCACACTTCAAGAAAATAAAGTCTCTCCAGCAATTTTGCTTGCACATAATAAATGGAAGATCCTTTCCCGCTGTCCATTAGCAGATGTTTTCTGGAGGAACAGCGGGACCTGAGCATTTGAAGGGCTCACAGGATGGCCCAGAAGGTCACTGGCTGGGCTGCTGAAAAGCAATAACAAACCAGAGGCCAAATTCTGCTCAGGTTGTGATGGGTAAAGTGCTCTCAACTTTCCTGTGGCAGCAGGTATTGGAGCAGATTCGAGGGAGATGTTGGATCAAAGGACTCAGCCTGAAAGAAATAAAAACTACACAAGCCTTTTCTCCTCTGTAAAATGGCAATTCAAAACTTGTCTGAATGAAAATGACTTTTGATCTCTGCTATTTAACTGGATTTGAACTGGTAGGTTTTATGCAGAGTTTGCATTTAAGATCTGTAGTGCTACTTTTGGAAGCAGGGAATGTTTCTAGGTTAATAGGGGCACATACAATACTTAGTATAGAAAATATCTATATATAGCAATTATAGGAAATACTACAGGCCCATTACTTCCTGACAGAGATGTTAATATGAGCCATTATTTAGCATTGATTTAGCAGAGAGTTCCCATTTTCAGTATCACTGTAGGATTTTGGAACAAAGTGTTGCTAAGAGATATGACAGCACAGAAAGCTTATTATAAGGTGCTTTGAACACAGACTTCTGCTAGTAATGGTATTTAACATGAAACACATCACATATATTTCTTTACATTGATTTCACCTGTCTGCTGGTTCTATGTTAATTCCGAAATATTACACATATACACCATATTTTTTAAATGAACTCCCTTGTTTGTGATTGCTGTGCACAGATTCATGAAGGACGTTACAAATATATATTAACTGGTGCCTGTGTGGTTCTCTTAGTAGTCAATTTTTAAAGCTCTGTGTTATTGAGCTATAAATTCACCCATAACAGAAATTGTCGGTTCTGAAACGCTTCCTGTGGGACGCTTTTAGCTTTTGCCTGCTGAAGTTAATAAATAAGGTAAGTAATAGTAAAATTAGGTAAGTAGTAGTCAAGAGGAGAATGCATTTGAGTGGAAGTATTTCACTAATAAGCTCCTCATTGGACTGCAAAGACCTGTTAGGTGTTATGGGCTTCATTCATGCATGCAGGTACCAGTGTAACCTTCTCCCAGCCTGGCAGTCTCCAGCCACAGCCTGTTTCCCATCTCCCGCTTCAGTAC
Organism: Antrostomus carolinensis; assembly: GCF_000700745.2. Lineage (NCBI taxonomy): Eukaryota > Metazoa > Chordata > Aves > Caprimulgiformes > Caprimulgidae > Antrostomus > Antrostomus carolinensis. Next base: position 241,902 of record NW_010323724.1, on the reverse strand, counting down.
CTGATGAAAGACACATGAGGATAGAGAGCAACAAAATAAGTTATTTGGAAGGAGAAGGCATCTAGATTTCTCAGGGCAGCAATATTGGTATTTACTTGACCAATATGCCACCATTTTGAATGGTCCTGCAAGTGATTTTGAAGGATGTGGCTATGTGAACACCACAGCTGGTGTCTGTCCAAGTGTCCCAGTGCTCTCAATAGCATCAGGAGGAGAGCAGGTCCGATGCTCTAAATCAGCCCTGAAATCATAGAATCACAGAATCATAGAATGATTTGGTTTGGAAGGAACCTTTAAAGGTCATCTAGTCCAGCCTCTGCTGCAGTGAGCAGAGACATCATAGAACCATAGAATGGTTTGGGTTGGAAGGGACCTTAAAGATCATCCAGTTCCAACCCCCCTGCCATCAGCAGGGACACCTTCCACTAGATCAGTTGCTCAAAACCTCATCCAACCTGGCCTTCTTCCAGGGAGGGAGCGTCCACAGCTCCCCTGGGCAATCTGTGCCAGTGTGTCACCACCCTCACAGGAAAGACTTTTTTCCTAATATCTAATCCAAACCTATCCTCTTTCAGCTTAAAGTCATTACCCCTTGTTCTGTCATTAACTGCCCTTATGGAAAGTCCTTCCTCAGCCTTTCTGGAGCCCCTTCAGGTATTGCAAGGCCCCTATAAGGTCTCCCCGGAGCCTTCTCTTCTCCAGGCTGAACAGCCCCAACTCTCTCAGCCTGTCCTCATAGGAGAGGTGCTCCAGCCCTCGGATCATCCTGGTGGCCTCCTCTGGACTTGTTCTAACAGGTCCATGTCTCTCTTGTGTTGGGGGCTCCAGAACTGGACACAGTACTCCAGGTGGGGCCTTACAAGAGCGGAGTAGAGTGGATCTTCAACTAGATCAGGTTGCTCAGATCCCCACACAGCCTTACCTTGAATGTTTCAGGGGATGGGGCTCCTACGACCTCTTGGGGCAACTTGTGCCAGTGTTTCACCATCTTCATTGGAAAAAATATATTTTTTACTTCTAGTCTAAATCTGCCTTCATTTCCTTTACATCCATTACCCCTTGTCCTAGTGCATCCCAAGGCATCGCTTTTAGTGCATTTGCAGGATCTTCGAGTTTAAAAAGTACAAAAATTGGCTGCTGCCATAGATCAGAAAATGTTCACACTGTCACCATGTCAGGACCCCATTTTGGTCGCATCCAACCATTCACATCAAGGTGGTCTCAGGGGCTCCTCTTTTGCCTCGAGAGAGCCCAGCATAACACTCTCTATGTTCCCCTCACTCTACTGAGGACAACAGTGAGCATTTGGCCACAGGACCAGGATGGGTCCAAGCATAGCACCACTGTAGTTTGGGCTTTGTGCTGCTGCCCAGACTGCACAGCCCACCCCATATGTCCTGAAAGACAAAAAGTGCCATCACCACTGGGACTCTCTGCTGTCTGATAAGGACTGAGCCCTCAGATGTTGTCTGAGAAAGTCAAGACATACCAATTTTTTTCTAATATGAAATATTTCCATTTTATACTTATTTGAGATTTCTTTCAGATATTTCCAAACCAATAAAATCCAAACTCATGCCAAGTACAAATGAATCTTTTGCTGCAAATCAAACAAAAATTTTTAATCAAACCTCATATAATTTTAACTTTTTTTTATATATATTTATTTTTTCACATAAAAACTTTAATTCATTCCTTATATTATTTTGGTTGGTTTTTATTGGGTTTTTTTGCTAACTATTCCAATTTACAGATCTGATTCAACACGTACAGGAGAGAAAAACATTATCATTTATACCAAGTAATGACAGATCAAATCTATACTTTGTCAGCATATATATATTAATCTTTTAAAGCTTTAAGTCAATTTGCTTATTGGTTTCATAAGGATTAATTCCATGCAAGAATAAGTGCTTGGAAATGCAGCTGTAGTATTGCTTCTAAAACAGTTCAGTATATGATCTGGCCATTGACCTTGTGATGTGCAATCAAAAATAGATGCCAGGAGCCAGACTATGAGCCCAACCACCATAGAGTAAACTGAAACCCAAATGAAGAACCACCTGAGAGTCTGGGGTTAGAATCACCCACCCACTTCAGGATTTTTCACCATTTCCATTTAGCAGTTGATTGGCATTTGTTGACAGCTTTTCTGGAACAGATCAGCAGAAACAGGTGAGATTTCTCAGGAAAGGTGAGAGACAAGTTAAATTAAGAATAACACTTGTACGAGCAATGAAAACCTTTCATCTTCCCTCACTGAATGTATTCTTTCAGATGTTAATATATCTTCTCCAGAGGTGTGAGTTTCAAGAAAATTAGGTAGTACAGATTTAATACCCAAAGATTTAAAATAGTAGCTATGTGTTAATATGACCATTGCTCCAACTGAAAATTCTGTAATAGGCTGACTTGATAAATAAATCAAATAACAATGTTAAAAAAACAAGTACAACTACTCGGGATATACTAATTTTCACTTCCACTTTTCAAGTCTATTACATGTGTGCCGAGTTATTTTACCTTGGTGGAATCTGTCAAGAAGTATGCATTCTGTCCTTATCCTCTGCCTGAGGGAAGTGCTAGAAGTCATGAGCAGAGACAGTGTGTGTGGTGTGGTGTGGTGTGCTGTTCTGTGCTGTGCTGTGCTGTGCTGTGCTGTGCTGTGCTGTGCTGTGGTACAGAGAGGATGAAGCTGCCTGAACTTCAAAGAGCTGCAGCTCATTGAGAAATTACATAGCAAAAAAGATTATAAAAACCTTGTCTGTCTTCAACAACTCCATAGCAGTCAACTGTCTAACTAAGTTCAAGCCCCTAATTCAAGCAGGTGAAATCCCTCTCTGGATGCTTCAAAAGCACCTTCCCATGTTTATAGAAATGTAAGAGCTTGTGCGTCTGAGTGTTTTCTCTACACATTCTTCCTCCCCAACTGAACCTTTAGTGAAACCTTAATATATATATATATAAATTAATCTTGGCTAGGTGTTACTTGAGATACCAGCTGCACAATATGACCCATTTCTATGGCATCACAAAAGATTGGTTTATTTAAAAGAAAATTGTATCCTTGTTACCTTTGTCAGTTGCTTCTGCAATAAAAGTGCTTCAGTGCACATTTAAGGGTCATGGACAAGGTACGGTGAAGGACACTTTTGTTGTCACAGCATTTAGTGCATAAGACCTTGAGCTCAACAGTAGATTACTATCTTCATATCTTCAATTTGGTCCTGCTCAACAATATTTAGTTTACTTCTAAATCAGAAAATAAAATCTAATTTATATGAAAATAAACACTGTTATCATCTTAGCTAATGCTGGAACCTTCCATGGACACAAAATTGCACTGAAATGTTATTATTAGATATAATCAATAGATATGGGATGAAAATAGCTGCCTTATTTAGGAGTTTTCTGGTCAGTGATATCTCTACTTACTATCTTGAAATCCTAATGTAAATCTTAGTAGCCCAGACGTCATCTTTCTGGTCTGAACTTGGCATACATTCCTTCTATTGCAGAAATACAGGGAAAGACATTTGACTTCCTAGATCAGTGGATAAGGACCTGGATACTCGGTGTATTGGGCTACATATTTATTGGATTAGCAATTCTGCAAAGTCATCTTAAGAAATGCAGAGCAATGCTTCTGTCTCACTTGGCCTGATGCCTTGCTATTCAAAAAAACAGAATTCATGACCTTTCTGTTTAGAGGCTTTTAATTCCTGCCTAAATCTCAAATCAATCTTGTTTCTTCTGAGCACTGCACATTTAATTCTAATATATCTTCTTCAATTTGCCTTGAATTCCTCAAAGTCAACACTGTCTGTACAAGTAACCTCTTTCTGTCTCAGTTTCTGGAAATAATAGAAACACACTCTCTAGGACAGGTTTCTCTTGCATGTCTACAGATGTTGCAAGCCTTTCCTACGCTTCACAATGTCTCAGTTCACAGTAAATCCCAAGGCTTGTAACATTACCATGCAGGACGAGGATGCTTTTAAACAGTAATGACTCCAATCAGGTTGGGAATTGTTGTAGCACACGGCTTTAAACAGTAACAAAACTAATTAATACACACAGGTCAAGTTTGAACTTCTTGAAAGTGAAAAGTGTAAATTGTGAATGAGGCAATTTATGAGGTGCATTGGAACAGAGGTTTTTGCTGTCTTGCTCAACATAGGATATGTCACTTCCTGGAGATGTCCATCTCTCTCAGTTTTTTAAAAGCTTTTATGCCTTATCTAGACTAGATGCTTGATTTTAGACAGCTAAACTTAGCTGAGATGATCCCCACCCTTAATGAAGGGTAATATTTTATATAACAGAGACATGAAAACAAGAGGGATTGATCATGTGTTTGTCTACATTTAGAAACAGATTAAGCATATGACCTTAGGTGAAATAACAGTTGGCATGAAGATGAATAAAATGTTATCATCTGGCATTTAGCAGTTTTTGTCAAGGACAGTGTTCAAAATTTAGATGAGCTAATTAATAGTCCAAGATTTTATAAAAGAAAACATAGCTTTCTTGATTGATCTACCAGTCAGCTCAAGTGAACTCCATCAGTCTACAGATTGGTGAAGCTTGAGGTGACTGGAATTCAACTGCTGTGATGCAAAAATTCAGGATATAAAAAATCATGCTTCAGTACCTCAGCTCTATCTATAAGGAGTTAAGATTAATATAAAGCATGAATGATTATCACCAAACTTACTTACTTCAGAATTTGTTATGAGCAATTGTTGGAGACAGGATGTTGGCTTTGGACAGACCATGAACTATTCCCACAGTAAATGCTCCAAAGTGAAAATAAATGCTAAGTTTCACAGCATCATTTTTCATCTTGAAAGCATTTAAACATCACAGTCTAAATTTGTTCCACTTGAAATCAATGACAAAGGTCTTGATGTGTTCTGTTGGAGCAGAATGGGGACCGACATCTGATAAATCTCCAAATTACACTGCAAAGTAAGCCAAAGCTATTTCCCAGTTCTGAAATAAATGCTACTGAGCTTCAGAAAATATGAAACTCTAATCATACAAGAACATTTAACTTATTCACTTTATTGATGAATTTAGAAGGTGACTTGCTCATTTGGTGTAGACACACCTGGAGAAGATACATAGCTGGTAAAGGGGAAGCTTGGCATATTTGCAGAAAAAATCATACAAAGATCAAGGGACTAAAATATTAAGCTAGAGAAGTTTCACCTTAAAATAAGATGTCATTTCCCAGCATGGATAATGATTAGACATTGGATCACATTATCAGAAAAGCTGATACCTTTACTGGTCTGGTTTCATCCCGTCTCACTTTAGACATTGAAACATCACAGGGAAGCAGTTGTGTCAGTGGGGACACAGAAGTGCTTCTAGAGAGGAGCTCACACTTGAAGTAGTGTGACCCAGACTCTAAAAGTGTCTTTCACTGACTGTAAAGAGAGCCTGGGTCAGAGATCATGCAGGCAACCACATTGCTAATCTGGAGATCTCACTTAGGCTGGGATGAAACCGATCTAGTATCAACACTGTTCTCATGCAGTAAAACTATAATTCTACCAAAAAAGATTATTTAATAAGTTTATGTTAAGAATACATGGTTTTGGGTGAAGAGAAGCCGAGAGAAGGCCAGGTGATTGTGGTCCTTCCTGGTGAGGTGTGTCTATAGTCAATCACCTATTTTCTCAACATGTCCTGAAGAGAAGAAAATTGCCCTTGATATCTCAATAATATTTGTGCCTCTCCATTAGTGTCCTGAGTATACTAAACTACAATGTTTCTGGGCCTCAACCTGTTGCTTGCAGGAGTGAGGAATGTTTTCCCTCACTGAATAGCTGATTTGAGATACATAGTTATTTTTCTCACCTTCTTTTAAGAACCACAAATTTTTCTCTGCAGGGCAGAGAATATTCTTATTCTTATATTCAAACCATTGCTGAGGTCTGGGAAAGAAATGTTCTTTGTGACAGGTTGGGAGAAACCTTGTGAAACTTCTACTTTTTCTGCAACATGTGTTGGATTAATAGAGCATCTTCTCCTGATGATTCTACAAGAGCTTTGAGCACAGTCTTTCCTTTCCTGCTTAGAGATTTTTTCTCCTGAGTTCTGGTGCACTTCCTCTTTTGCTTGCATTGAGGAGATTTTAGACCTCAATGCAGGCCTTCAAGGCAGAGGTGAGCTTCACGAGCTCACCTGTAGAGAAACAAAGCTTTTCTCATCTCACTGTATCAAGGGTCGGCTAATTTGGGGTTTGTCTTTACCTTCAGAGTCCTTTTCTCAGACTCCAGCCTTATTCATATGAATAGATAGTTATCTGTATTAATAAACAGTAATAACATATGAGGGGTGACATATAGTCATTTCTTCTGTACTGAAAGAGTGATAACCTCCATCAAAGCAAATAACCCAAAAGGGACCAGTTATTAACATGTCAGAAGAGAACACAGGAATGATGGCATTAGTTCACATTCACAGTCATTTCTGTAAACTCAAGCTATACACACACAGATTGTAAAAAAACAGCTATCCTGTTTATAACCTCAGTTCCTTTCCTTCCACTGTCTGGCTTCTTCTGAACTCTCTGTCTCATATTTCCTATTTGTTAGGACATTTCCCATTGTACTCTCCTGGCAAATGACCTCAGGTCAACCATGAAATAGTGTTTTTGTATAAGATTCACATCTGTTTTTCCTGGTCTCAAAGTTAATACCCAGTCCCGGCAAGTAACCCTCTGTGTTGAGAAGATGATGGGAAGACCTTACATGCCTACCTTAGGTGACATTCATAACCCCTGTGTCAGTGCCTCTCTCTCTTCATCAGATATAGAAGCAGTCTAGCTTGGATCAGCCGATTTTCACATAGCTGAAGTTATGTTACACTAATCCTAATATTTTGACACTCAAGAGTTTATAAATCTTCTCCATAGAAAGCCTGTTACAGGACAAATTATATCTTTTTCTCACTTTGCAAGAAAAGTGTAATAAAAAAAGTGTAAAAGTGTAAGTCACCTTTGAATCCCATATGGTAAATGAGACTTGAAACTCACCAAAGGAATACCAAAAGTCCTTATGGTCTTATCAAAACTGTACCTAGAGAGCCTTTTTTAGAAATAAAGTAAAGCCTGCTTGTACAGTGCTTGTGCAGATTAGGGAACATGATGTGGTACTGTGGATACTTTAATACATTGTGAGCATTTTAGTAATTTCAGCAAACAGAACCAAATCAAGATCTAAGTAACTTTAATTTCAGAGTTCATCCTCAGACACTCAAAAATATTGCGACTTTTTGGTAGTTTCATTAAAAATGAAGAAGCATAAGAAGAAGAAGAGAGTTCTTATATCAGAGAGGTAAAGTTGCCAAATGACCTAAAAATCCTAAAGTCAGTGAGAACAGGAAGAGTCCAGAAGAAAGGGAGAAAAATAAAAGCAAGCAGCAAAGGACACCTTGTTCGTTATGTCTTTCACATTGGTACCATTTTCATAACAGAATGAATCCTTTAGAAACTATGTGCACTATTATGCATCAACAGGGAAGTTAAAAAGTATTTTTGTCAGCAATATATCTCAGTGGTGCACTCAAGTAGCAGCTAAAAGTACCTTTGAACAGTAAAAATGTGAAGTAAAGAACCAAGTGCAAAACGTTTCCTGCAATACAAGGCTTTTCTACAAACTAGTCCAAAGCCAAGCTCTAATGTTCTCTCGTGACAATTCACACACATCCAAATCCCTCTCAAAATAAAGGATTAAGGGACTAACTAGCATCACTGTCTTTAGGTCCTTTATTAAGTGATACAAACTAGTGTCTTCCCATTGTCACTTAATTGACTTTTTGGAATAGGACCTGTACATTAGTCCCAGTGTAAGGCTGCCAGTTTGGAAATGAGCTGCTTTCCATTGCTCTGACGCTAAAGAAAACAAGCTAGCAGGCAGATATGCTGATATCTGTCTTCACTTTACAATTAGCGAAGAGAAAAATTCTGGCCCCAGTAGGGGCAGAGGTATTTTTAACATTGACTTAAATGAAGTTAGGATTTAATGAACAGAAAGACACTTTAACAAATTATTTCTACTTGAAATGGAAATACTCTCATCCCCAAGGATGATAGTCCCACTGGAAAACCTCCAGGAGGCCTGGGTAAAAGTGCTGCACAGGAAAGCAAGGCAAAAAGGGGAGTTCATAACTATGACTTTACCTCCACAATCCGAGGAAGAAAATATGAATTTCAATTGTGGAAGCTTTACAGATAAAAGCAGCCATTCAAATGCAATCTTCATTACATAGATATGATCCACTGGGAGGAAATAGCAGAGGATGGGACAAAAGATCCATAACTTCAGCTTCTACACTGAATTTAAGCTTGTGTTATGTTATGCACCTAACAACTGATGAGATTACAAATAAACATCAATACAAAAATTCCTCAAGAAAGTAAGACACTTGCAGTAGATACTGCAACAATTTAGGATATCTGTATTGTTATTCCTGGAAGATGACGTCTCTACTTTGAGGTCACACTTCTTCCATATTCTGTGCTGAAGGACTGAATAGTCTGAAGCAACGGTAGAACAGGTTTCCATTTATCTAGGTTCTTCACATCACTGTTGTCTTCTGCTAATTCCTTCTGTTTCCCTTTCGTAAGGAAAGGCACACCAAGGACAGCACTAAAGTAAGCAAGTTAACTGCCAAGTTCACTTGATATAAGAATGCAGCTTTCTGAGTCTTCATTCCTCAAGAAATGCAACTGGCATTGCAATTGTCACAGTGTGACAGTCTCACCACTTATGTCCCTATTTAAGCAAATTATATTTTAGTGTATGTGTATTATCATTCATCGTGTTCTTGTTTGTAAGGCATTTATTGAATATTTTAATCCCTTAGTGTCTTAACATGCTTAAAATATGGACAAGCTCCGTGACCTAGTTCCACTTACAGGATGTAATGCCATAATTCTAAAGCAGGAATCAGCATAGAAAATTTCATCTTATTTCAGATGAACAACTGAAAATAGGTATTATAAGAAGCAGGACCAGATAAGCATGATGGCAGGCAGGTGATTGGTACAAGTACCAGAAATCTAGGAGTGAAATACTAGCCAAGTAACCTGAAAGATTCCTCAGAAACTCTGCCATATAACTTCAAAGTTTCTAGTCTCCAGAGAAGATAAGCAGCTGGAAGAACGACATAACTCCAGCCAGTTTCAGCTTTCTAGAGATTTGCAGCAAGTAAAACTCTGTGCTTGAATATCACAGGTGCTCTAAAACAAACCACTGCTGTAGAAGCATCCTTGCCTGAAATCCTGAAAATGGATTAGCTGACATGAGGGTTTGAATCCAGGGATTTAGGGGCTCTCCTTGAGAATTTGTGTAAATAATGCAACTAATGAACCACTTTCACTGGAAAGGTAGGTGCTCATTTTGGAGAACTGGCAGATGAAGGACAAAGCATATAGGGCAGCCGGGATGGGCACCAAGGCTGACATTTCTATGGAGGTGTCTACTAACATTGGAAGTGTCTAAGCAACTTTTATCATCAGCATAGATCTCAGCTCCATTGCTTTAATGTAGCCATCTAGCACCTTTTGGGATATGTATTGGTATCCAAGACATTTCCACAGGTCTGACAGATATGTGGAAGGACACATAGAAGACTGAAGCCTGTCTGGAGACTTTGCTCTTGCCCTAAAGTACTGGTGTGTGGGCAGCTGAGCCAAGTCTCTAGCACAAATGTAGGCCTTCATATGTAGGCACCAATACCAATATTAATCCATCCAGCACTTGGCAGTCAAAAGCTTAGGGGTTTTTATCTTCAGAAGACAAGTCACCATAAGTACATGAGGAGAGGATGAATTGCCTTCTGCAGGTGCTTCTTTTCACTGACTACAGAAATTAAATGCCCACACAGATGTGACAGGATCTGTGGCAGACCTGAATCCTTCTGGACCAGCAACTGAATTAGGGCACTTCAACTAGTATTAGACACCAAGTAACCAACGTAACCAAGCCTTAGGTGTCTAGCCCTCAAACTGTCAATTTAAGTGAGTTAGATCTCTCTCCTAAAGTTCAATGAAATTAGCCATACTCAACAGATCAGGTCTTCATTCTATTTTTTGCTAGTCACATTCCTTGATATTCACTCAAGCCCTGATAAACCAACTTGAGTGAATATCAAAAGATATTCACTCAATATAAAGAGCCTGTGCCCTACTCTGTTTATGACCACAACAGTACTAAATTATCTTACTTACAAAGTCAGGTGGTCATCTCCTATTTAGACTGAGATCCAAATCAGTCCAGTCCCCAATCTGTATCTAGGGTTAATTTTGGAGGGTTGTTTGTTTTGGCCTAGGGATCATTTGAACAATTCAGCTGTACAGACCATGACACCACACTGTGTAAGACTGTACCCTGAATCCTTCTAATTTTCTGGTATAGATATGCCTTTGAATTCGATTGTGATCTACACCAGTCCCACATGCTCATAGTTGTGCCCCTACTCAAAAGTACACACTTACCTTGGAGTCGCTGGCAAGTACTGGAGCTGAATAAATGTATCTGCTCTCTTTTTATATGTTGTGTTGTAAAAGAAAATAAAGTTGTAAAGCTGTCATAGCTTGCTGAAGAAGCATGCCAATAGCTGGCTCACTTTCAGCAAAACTCACTTCCTGGTATTCAATTAAAAAAAGAAAATTACTGCATTTCAAATGCACTCTATTTTAGAATTTTATAAGCAGCCTCAAACTCTGTAGCAGTCATGAAATTTGCTTTCTTTATTCAGATATTCCATTATATTCTGTTCCAAAAAAAATTAATTTGATATTTTTTCCATATCCTGTCCAAATGACTTCCACTGTGCAGCTGAGCTTTATCTATCCATAATCTGGAAAAGCTCTATCATCCAAAACACTTAAATATGTATATAATTTTAAATACTGAGGAATAGTCACTGATTTCAATAAAATTCTTTATATGGTTAAAATTGCATGTGTCCTGAAACACCTTGTTGAAAATAGGGCAAAGTCTCCATCACCAGCATTCTTTTGCTTGTGGACCATATTTCCATCTTTTACCATGGGCCATATTTAACCTCTGCTCACACTTCAGAACAGTTTATCTCCAACCTGCTACTCACTGTCTGTCACATTATAAAAACCTGCTACCATCCCACTTGAGAAAGCATGCCTGCCATTTGTTAGTGTTATTAAACATTATTAAGTATTATTTACTCCAGAAAACAACAATTCTTTACCTTTTATATACTAGTCTCCTATTAGTTCTGTGTCACTCATAGATGCAACTAAAGTCTGGCATGAATTAATAAGCAATGTTTTCTCAGACTCTTGTTCTTGACCAACAGTCTTTCCTTTTAAGTAACACAGCCCCAACTACTTATATGTTGTACCACAACTTGTAGCTGTCTTAATTTGCAGCAAAGCTGTGAAGCTCAGGTAGACTCTTTCATACAAATATTATTTCCTTACAAAGATTTTCTATGGTTGTGACCCATTCTCTCTGATTTTTTATATTCAGATGAGAGGTTAAAAATAAACCTGAAAAATCTTTAACCACCTTAAAAATATACCTACCAGAAATAAAACTGCAAAATCAAACCATATTTCATTAAAAAAACTGTGGCAACAGTTATTTCATGAAACAGACATTATGAAGGCAGGATCTCATCCACTGTTTTTTTACAATCTATATTAATGGAAAAATGTCATTTTATTTTTGATGTTTCATTTTGTCTGTAAAATTTTTGCCTAATTTGGCTACTATCACAGAAACATAAAATGCCAAAGTTTGGAAAGGAACTGTGGAAGTCATCTGGTCCAATCACTCTGCTCAAGAAGGGACACCTAGAAACTGTTGCACAGGACCATGTCCAAATGGGTTCGAATATCACAGTTTTGTGTCATCTGCAAACCTGCTGAGTATACTCCAACCCAGATCATTGATGAAGAAGTTAAACAGGACTGGACCCAGTATTGACCCCTGAGGTACGCTGCTTGTTATTGGCCTCCAAGTAGACTTTGTTCCACTGATTACCACCCTCTGGGCTCAGCCATTCAACCAGTTTTCAATCCACCTTACTGTCTGCTCTCAATAACCTGATATATCAGCAGCTTATCTATGAGGATCTTACTGTGTTTGTTAGATGAAATTATGGGAGTCAAAAAAGGGGGAAAGTTTTGTGTATAAAGAACTGGTCCCATAGCTCAACTAATGAGAATGGAATATTATCTCATTCCATTAACATCAGTAAAACTACTCATTAATTTCATAGAGAAGAATCAGAGTTTCAAAACTGACTAATTATTTTGGATATTTGAGTCTGCTGGAAGTCCTAACATCAAAAAGAGTTGAAACATTTTTCTAGTCTATCTTGACTCTTTTATTCAACACATTTTATTATGTGGACTCTCAGATTCATTACAATTATTAAATTACATTTAATTAAATACTACCCCATCCTACTGGAGAGCCCCACGGTCAAGAATGACTCAAATATCATCTCCACACTATGAGCTTATCAGACAAATTTTAAAGCTGTTCATGTTGATCCAAATGTGAAAATTCAAACTGTGTTCACATTCATAACCGTTGCTGCAAGAAGTTAGCATTGAAATGCTATTTCTGAAATCTATTCCTATCAATATTATAATAAATAAAACAAGACATTATTTCTTTGTCAGACAAGCAAAATTTTGAGATAAATGATGAGCTAAATTTTTTTACTTAACTGCATGAAATATTTACTTGGAGTAATATAACTGCCTCTATTCTCCTGCTTATTTGATGATTTTCTAATTACTTTTCCTAAAACTTTTGTAGCATAATTTTCTTTCACTTCCCCAGCATTTTTTTCTTCAGGGGTTTAAAAGAACCAGCAGCAATTTGAATCAAAATCTTTATTCATTATTTTAAGCATTAAATAATTTTGCTCAGCTCTTATACATCACTGCCATTCAAAAATCTCAAACCCTTTGGAAATTTTATCAACTCAGTTTAATTTACAGGCAAATGGATACAAGCAATAAAGCAAATGGACTCCTAATAACCAATACTCTGTGGCAAAGTCAGCAACAGCTCTCAAATCTGCTATATTTCATTGCATGAAACTTTCACTAAGCCTTTCACTTTTTTAAAAATTCCCAGGGAACAGTGGATGTCCCCTAAGGACTTAAGCTATGTTATTACAACAGCCCTGCTTAGCTGAGTCGGTCTCAGGAGAGAAGCTTTTGTGTTCTGTGCACTTTTCTGCAGCTTGTATGAGGACCGTGGATAATTCAGAGGAAGTATTTTTCAGGAGCAATTTTCATATTTCAGAGAGAAGACAGTACTTATGAGAGATGCTACCTAAAAAAGACTGTCAGGTAGGTGGAAATGAATACAGTTTGATATGAAAGCAACTTATGTGCTTGCTTCAAAGGCACCCAGTATCATGAAAGAACATGCAAGGCACCAACCAAAATATAGTTGTCACATGTGGCACAAGACAAGACCTACAGGAAAGTCTTCTCCTTCTGGAACAACAAATGGGGACAGATAGGATACCTTAGGGCATCCTAAATGACACAAGACACCTGTGTTTAAACATCTGTACCACAACCCCAGTCACTGGTTCCCTACATCTCTCTAGGCTCTGATGACTGCACTGACTAGCTCTCCACTGACTACAGAACAGTTCAGATACTGAGAGTCTATCTATATACACCTCTACATAAGTAGCTAAATTTAGGTGTTAAATTCAACCTGTTTAAATTCAGTTTGAATTCCTAACTGAATTCCACCCATAAAGTCAATGAGAGCTGCCCCTCTGTACTTGTATCACAGATCTAGTGAAGAAGATACAACTTCTTATACAAATAACTTCATTTGGCAGGCCAACTGCATTGGTAAAAGTCTGACTTCTCTAGAAAAAGGTGTTTCTTTGGCAAAGATCATGGAAGTAGAATCATAGAATCACTTAGGTAGTAAGATCAAAGAGGCCAACCATAAACCTGACACTGCCAAGTCCACCATCTTCCTAAGCACCAGATCTACACATTCTTTGCATACCTCCATGGCTGGAGATTCAACCAATTCCCTGGGCAGCCTGTTCCAGTGCCTGACAACCCTTTCGGTGAAGAAATTTTTCCTAATATCCAATCTAAACATCCCTTAGCACAACTTGAGGCCATTTCTTCGCATTCTATTGCTTGCTACTTGGGAGAAGAAACTGAGACCCACCTTGCTAAAACCTCCTTTCAGGTAGTTGTGGAGCATGATAAGGTCTCTCCTCAGCCTCCTCTTCTCCAGATTAAACAACCCCAGTTCCCTCAGCTGCTCCTCATAAGTCTTGCTCTCTAGACCCTTCACCAGCTTTGTTGCCCTTCTCTGGACGTGCTCCAGCACCTCCATGTCTTTCCTGTAGTGATGGGCCCAAAACTGAACACAATATTTGAGGTACGGCCTCACCAGTGCTGAGTACAGGGGAATGATCACTTCCCTAGTCCTGCTGGCCCCACTGACAGAAACTAGTGCAACTTTGTGCATGTTTCTGGTGGTCCTTTATATAGTTTTCTTTCATGAAGCACCATAGTTTTCCTTTTACTTTTAATTGTGGAAATTAAGCCTCAGATGTTCCAGAAGAACAATTCCAGCAGAATTTGCCATCTAAATCCTCAGTAAACATACAGAAAAGCAGGCTAGAGAGGAAAGAATTCATCTGCTTATATGCAGACACATGCAATATAAACATCCACATGTGGGCTAATCACTCCCTTTTCTAGGCCAGAGAAAAACAGTTCATAGAGAGCCTCTTGGCAGCTAGATCTAACACTGCAGTTAGTCTTGCTTTGAGCAGAGGGGTGCTCTAGATGATATCCAGACTTCAGTTCCAGTCTAATTTTTCTCAGTTATTTTTTCTGGGTTTTCTCATAAATATGTACTTAATGGCCTGTGACTCATCTGAGCTGTTTTGAAAATCTAGGTTAGATGGAAGGAGCTTAAAAGAACTTGTTTTCCTCCATTAGCTATAAAAGAAGTCTAGAACATCATCTGTATACTTTTAAATTGAAAATATATTAATTTTATTAACAGACTATTACGGGCATTGTTTGGACCAGAGGATGGAGAGGTAATGTTCTAACTGTCTGATCCTCTGTTTAGGACTGATATAATTTGAAATACTCTGGTCAGTATATTTCAATAGTATTATATAAAAATAAAAACAACAGTTAATTATTTTTTTAATGACATTCCCACCTATGCCTCAAGTTAGAAATATTCAGAATAAAAGTAGAGGCAGAGCTGATTCAATGACTCTACATTTCCTGGCATAATCTGGTATTTGAAACTATCAAATCCTGTGGCATCAGCTGACTATGTAACAAAGTCACTGTTGTGAGAGGCAGGTGACTTCTGTACTAGTGAATTAATTAGTAATATTGCCTTAACTGGCCCAGTATAACCACAGCTATGCTACTAACTTCTCATGTAATCAAAAAATGGGTTAATGAACCCAAACTGCATATTATGGATAGTCTATGGTACATGTTAACTTCTCAGTATACACAGAAATCCCGTGGGAAAATGTTAGGGATCCCCTTTAAGAGTATTGGACAATTAAGCTCCAATGCTCAGCCCCTGGTGCTGTTTAAATTAACAGTCTAGATATAGCTGTAAAATACCCCAAAGTTTCCTGCATGAATTATCATTGCAGCTGTAGAAAATATCTCTGATTTGTTAGGGAAAAAAAGAAACAAGATCTGTGTCACTTTCATTTTATCTTTGTTATGAAGGCGAGTCTTGGTATATACTTTGAGCCGAATCTGTCAATAATTTTGATGAAACATTTAGTTGTACAGAGAAGTAGTCAGGGGCATAGAATTTGTATCAGGAAGTTCATTTCCCCAAGATCTTCCAAATAAAAAGTCTTATCTTTAAAGTCATAAAATGTATTTTCTGCAAAGAGTATAATTTCTGCACAAAATCTGTTATTGAAATAGCCTAAAAACTGGAAGGTTTTGGGTATGCAGTCTAGTTGAAGTCATCATGTTTGAACATCCTGTTTCTAATTTGGCTGTCTTAAAGAGTTTAATTGCAAAGGATAGAACTAAATTAAAAATAAACTTTCAATTGCATTTTAGCTATGTGATGTTATTAGACTCACTGAAAGCATATTCCAAAATGGCACAGTGTCTATACTGTTAATTATAATTTGTTCACAAATACGAGCTTAATTGTCCATATCAAATGGCATCGTCACGTTTAATTATGTAAAATATAAAGCATCACTAACTCATTATACGAACTGAGTTCTCCTGAATATAAGAAGTGTCATCTCCGGACCAACTACAAAACATGCACATCTGCTAAAGTCAACAATGTGGGTTTGTAGACATTCATAATGTTCCTTCTCACTGAAGACCAGAGTATTTGAACATTTGATAGTCAGCTAGAAATAAACAGGGCAAATCAAGACCTGCACTTGTTATAAGAAGATATTAAAGGAAAGGTTAAAACTCAAGCAGTTGCAGTGCAGACAGTGGTATGTCTAACTGTCTGTGTTCACGGTTCTGTACAAGTCAGGAGCTGATTATGAGAAAGGACAAGATAATTAGGATTTCTTGGATGATTAGGACTTGCGCAGACCATGATTTCTTGCTCCTGACCTGGTGCTTCCTATGACAAGGAAGAAGGTTTCTATATATGGATCTCAATGCACAAAATATTGTACACCCTAGAGAAGACAGCAGCTTAAAGGCTGCTTGATCCCCACTACTCAGCGGCAGCTAAAACAAAGGCATTTTTGGTCAGGGGCAGCTGACCATGCTCATTAGAAGCTGCTAGAGTTTCCTCAGTCCCAGCCCCTTGTGGTTCCTCTTACCTTGTCCTTACCTGGCAACAACAGGAACACTCAAGTTTCTCAGAGAGTTCCCATGCATTCCCCAATGATCCTGACCATTGTCTCCACAAGATCCAGAAGTTCCCAAAGCAGAACTCACAGACTGCTGCACAAGCTGCTGCATCAGATGCTGCTGCCTCAGTTAGCTGTGCTCATGAACCTCAAGGAAGTTCAGGGCTCTTTAATAAAACAGCAGGGAGCAGAACCTGATATTCCCCAATCATTTCTCATTACTTGGTGAAAGAGCCAAATTTCCTCTTGCCTATTCTCCTGCTGTTCCCATAAAGTTTGGGGTTTTGTCTTACAGTCTCAACTGGAAGGAAGTAGGGGGTTCCTGCATAGGTATTTAGTTAATAGTTAGCTGGTTCAAGCACTCCCACTGGAAAAAGGAGTTGCTGTACCTGAAGAACTTCAGACTGAGAAGCTCAGATGTCCTCCATCCTTGTTGAAAACATAACCATCACAGTTCTTATAGAAAAGACAGTCTCCTGTCTGTCTCCTCTCTGCTCAAATGGAAAATGAGCCAGCTGTCTGCATCCAAAAGCAGAATTCAGATGCCTGAATCTAACTTTTATAGGTACCTACAACTAAGAGAGAAGGAAGACTTTCAAAACCCTACCATAATCAATATTTCCTGCTAAATATCTGTCCTGGTTTTTAGCTGAGACAGAGCTAAGTTTCTTGGTAGTAGCTAGAAAAGAGCTGTGTGTTGCTTTAAGCTTGGGATTTGTTATGAAAGAGACATTGTTAACATATCAATGTTTTAATTTTTGGCACTGGAATTGAAGGACTTCATATTTTGTTAGCCTACAAGTGCAAGATCTTGGGGGGGGTGAGGAATATTTAAATTAATAAGCTAAATTGGCATTTGGATATGCCAATAGGATATTGCATATCATATCATGTCATGTTCAGTATATTAGTGAGGGTCTCTTCCTCTTTCAGCTCTCTCTGGCTTTCGCTCTGTCTCTCACTCTTCCGGGATTGCAATTTCGGTTCAGGATTGTCGCTCCTCTGGGATTGTTATCCAAGAATGGGCCAGACTTCATTGGTGGGTGCTGAGCAATTGCACTGTGTGTCACTCATTGGTATATTTTATTACTATTATTATTATTATCATTATTATTTTAAGTTTTATTTTATTTCAGTTATTAAATTGTCCTTATCTCAACCTACAAGTCTCCTTACCCTTGTACCCAGTTCTCTTCCCCATCCCCTGTGGTAGGGAGGAGTGGGTGAATGGCTGTGTTTGGCTGCTAGCCAAGTGCTGGCCAAGTGAAACCACCACAATATCTCTAACATCAACATACTTCTATGAAGTGTCTGTATGTTTATTTCCACTGTACTAGGAATTTGGGTATGTAAATAAGGTGGCAGTAGACCTCTAGAGTCAGTGACTCCATTCCCCTTTCTGTATTTGGCTTTCACCTGTTTGCAAACAAATCTCATGTTCCTTTGATTGTCCCATGTGCATATTATGTTGCAGGGAAGGAAAGGCGTGGACTTAAGTGGTAGGTTCACCAAGTGCCCACCAAAACCACGCTCCTTCTCAGCAGGACAGGGGAGAGAAAATATAATGAAAGGCAAGTGGGTCAAGATAAGGACAGGGAGAGATCATTCACCAATTACCAGCATGGGCAAAACAGACTCGACTTGGGGAAAATGAATCTAATTTATTACCAATCAAACTAGAGATGGGTAATAAGAAATAAAACCAAAACTTAAAACACCTTCCCTCTACCCGTCCCTGCTTCCCGGGATTAACTTTACTCCTGATTTCTTCACCTCCTCCTCCCAGCAGCACAGGGGATGGGAAATGGAGGCTGCAGTCAGTATATCACACATTATTTCTGATGCTCTTTCCTCCTCAGGGGTAGGACTCCTTACACTCTTCCCCTGCTCCAGCATGGGGTCCCTCCAACAGGAGACAGTCCTCCACAAACTTCTCCAACGTGAGTCCTTCCCACAAGCTGCAGTTCTATATGAACTGTTCCAGCGTGCATCTTTCCCATGGTGTGCAGACTGCTCCAGCGTGGGTCCCCCATGGGGTCACAGGTCCTGCGAGCAACCCTGCTCCAGCACAGGTTTTCCATGAGGTCACAACCTCCTTCAGGTATCCACCCATTCTGGTGTGGGGTCCTCCACGGGCTACAGCTGGACATTTGCTCCATCTGCTCCACCATCATGGGCTGCAGGGGGACAGCCTGTTTCACCATGGTCTTCACCATGGGCTGCAGGGGAATCTCTGCTCCAGTTCCTGGAGCACCTCCTCCCCCTCCTTCTTCACTGACCTTGGTGTCTGCAGAGTTGTTTCTCTTACATATTCTCATTCCTTTCTCCAGCTGTCTTGTTTTTTTTTCCCTCTCCTTAAACTTGTCACAGAGGTGTTACCACCATTGCTGATGGATTTGACCTTGACCAGCAGTGGCTCCATCTTGGAGCCGGCTGGCATTAGATCTGTCAGACATGGGAGAAGCTTCTGACAACTTCTCACAGAAGCCACACCTGTAGCCCCACTTCTACCAAAACCTTGCCATGTAAACCCAATGCAACTTAGAAGAGGAGCTCAAAGAGAAATCAAGTGTAATAGAAACAATAGTCTAGAAAAAAAAACAATATGTTTACAGCAGCTCATTGAACAGAACTGAATGGTGCACTTGGATTAGGACTTCCTGAACAAGCACAGCGTAGGAATCTTGGCAAGCTGTGTTGACAGTCTGGACAGCAGATCTTCCAAGGAAAACATCTGGATTATACAAGACACAGATGGGGCCAGAGGTTACAGAAGGAAGAGTGGCAAGAACAACACCCACCCAATAGGTCTCAGTAAATAGAAAAATAAGTCTTTTAATGATGACAAAAAAGTTTGTGATTAAAGACTTGGCATTTAATTTTACTATTTTCAGTGGCTGTGGGTCTGTTTAGGACTCATAAGCGTGAGGCAGATAAAACATCCATCTGTTAATCACTGAACCACAGGTTACCAGACCCTGGGCGAGTTCAATAAAGGAAATATATCCTCCATATTTCTTCTCTTTTTATTTGCCCTTCCTAAGCATTTGCTATTTGTCCCTCCTAGAGACAAGATATGCTCGTATTGTGCATGGAGTAGCACAGACCCATCAAGGGACCATTCTTGATGTTGCAAAGTTTGAACATACCACTGTTCAAGAAGCATTACCCACAAGGGTGCAAAAGAACAGTCCTCACTTAATTTACTAGCTATAGCTATGGCTGATAGGTATTTGGCTTGGCCCAGAATGGTTATTCTTACATCTTAAACTTGTGCAAGTCCACAGAATCATGAAAAATAGGGATGAAATGGACTCTTATGTGTTACCTACTTTATACTTGTTCCAAGGCAAGATCAGCATCACCTAAACCACTCCATAGATGACTGTCAAACCTGTCATTATTACACAATAGTATGATACGATGACATTTCTGTAAGCTATTCCTTATAAGTTTTTTATGCAGAAAGAATTACACTTGGAAAAAGTTCTGCAGTGGTGTTGAACTGCCTTTTAATTCCTTCTTTCAGTATATTCACCTGTAGGCAATTTCATCCAAGTCAGTAAATGCATAAGATTTTTATAATTTTCTTTCACATTATGAAGTTTTGAAAGACTGCAAGGAGGAAGGTGATGATGGCTATCTGGACTTGGATTCAGGATCATGGCGAATACAAAGTGAAAGTAGAAACGAATCAGATACTTAATAAAATTAACAACAACTCTACTTAAACATCCCTTGTGGTTACATAGTTGGAAAAACAAGACCCTTCCAACTTTCCAGATCTGCTGAGGCTGCCTTTGTTTGCACTAAGAAGTGGTGTGTGGCCGTAGCCTTGAAACCTGCTGCGTTTCATTCTGCTACTGTTGAGTTCAGGATAGCAGAGAGATTTGCTCTCTCAGACCCTGTAGTACACATTCTATTTACAGCAAACACTTTTCAACACAGTTTCCATTTCAGAACGAAAACTGCCTCTAGAAGTACAGATTTTCCTCTCCTGCAAAAGAAAAAAATCAATTCCCTCCTTTCTTCCTTGGGAATCAAACCTTTAAAAATCACTTTCTTTTTTGTTTTCATTGCAGCCTACCTAGAAAGGCAAAAATGAACTATTGTTAAAATTTGTAACTTAAGCATTAAATGGAATCTATTTAGAAACCAAGCATTTTGGAGTAGAAAAAAAATCACAGTTCCATTCCAAGAATACTGTCAATAACAGTTGGAATGGAGAACATTAGTTTTGGTATGCTTTTTCTGAATATAACATAATTGAATTGACATAATTGAATAGACATGTTCCTATGGAAAATTTTTATATTGGTGAAACTGCATTTTCTCACTAAATAATGCCAAGTCTAGTCCTGAGCATGTGGAGTTAAGGTTTTGCAGTATCTCAAAAGAAAATGATAGATAGGATTATCTCTAAATCACCTTCCCACCCAGTAGATAGATGTCAAAGATCAGCTCTATTTCCAGCCTTAAAACTTGAGAACACCCTTTAGCAGCTTGTGCTTCAGCGTCTCTGTCTTTTCATTTAGCACATACAATGAAGTGGGACCGAACTAGCCAAAAGCCCTTTGTGCAACACACTACATAACACATTCAAAAGACACTATTTTCCCTGCATCAGCAGGACCATAGGAGAATGAAACTAAAACAAACGAATGTGGGATTGGAATGAGTGTGTTCGTAATTCTCCTAACGCTTAACATATCATTGACTAGCAGGTGCTAGTCACATACACATACACCAGAACATTTCATGTCAGCTCAGCAGTATTTCTGTGATCTTCAGCATTTTCTTCCAGCCAGAACTGGAGTCTCTGCCATCCTCTGAAGTCCTGTGTAAATGGAGCTGCAGTTCCGATCGGAACAACAGCCCACTGTGGCTTTCTAAAGTTCATCTTTGCTTTTCAAGAGACAAATAAATGTTCAGGGCTGCTGGACCAAGGGAAAGAAATGTCCAGTACCTGTGCTGCAGCAGACAGTCACCAACATCTGCTGAAGAGACAGCATGCCATCGTGTGGTGATACAGCCTCACCACATCAGTGTAATTTTTCCCCACTTATGGATATAACAGAAGAAAAATGTACAATGAGGACCGATCCTTCAGATCCCCAGATCCCACCAATTTCCCTGCTCCCTCTAATTCATCGGAAGATATCTCACTTTTTTTTGTGTATCTGTAGTATTGCTCCACTTGGACAGAGCTTTTGGAGGCCACCACCAGCAAAAAGCACAGAAGGCGAAAGCTGAGGTGCCACCATGAAGAGGTGACTTGGTTCCATGTGATGCAGGGAAGACCCCTAGAACTGCTACCACCCCCCCTGAGTTTTACCAGCCTCCTCACCCTCCCATGATGAAGGTGGTTTCTCCGTGCCATGAGCCTTAGGGAGCATTAGGGAGCCTGATCCATTCACAGACAGGACCTGTTGGCTTTCTCATCGCCACTGCACCTGCATGGAGCTGGACTGGAGCATTTGTGATGTCTCGTGGGCATTGTGGAATTGGGAGATGCCAACTTCACCAATAGGTTTCTGCAAAGAAGCTTTTGGCAAAGTGAATCTTGCCAGGTGAAGGTTTACTTTGGCTGTGGATGGGGGCTCAGTTCCCTGAGCTGACCCTCAAATGGCTACATCTTGACTGAGCTGTGCTTCTGCTAACGAACTGGTGCCCAAATATCTGCCCAATGCAGAACAAGGGCATTGCTGTGGAGAAAGGGCTGCAGACAGAACCTACACAGGGGTGCACAGCAACCCACAGCAATTTTAAGTACAATAGCCAAGCAAAGCAAGGCTATGATGATGACCAATGTTGCAGCCTACTATCAGATGGGTAACTCAGGAACAGCCTTTATCCTGAGATGCACAAACTCTGAGAAGCAGCCAAGTTCAGGTGATTACTACTCATTTGGAAACTAGACATAACCATAAGATATCATCTGATGTTGACAGTGTTACTGGCTTACATAATATAGAATTCCCAACATCTAATTTTGTCTTTTGTCAATGGTATTGAATTAAAGCACTTCTGCAAAAGTGCTTCTTAGAAAAGTGGAAATGTGTTTAGTACCCTGGTGAGCATACATGGCAGGGAAAGGGCCCACAGGGGTCACCCAAGGGGAGGTGGGAATGATTGCTGGAGGAAATAATTTGTCTTTCAGTAAGATTTTGGAGGTGAAAGAGCTGGACAAAACAGACAGACTTTGAGGACTTTACAAGAAGTTGACAAATCTTTAGAGGGTGACTTTTATGAATACTTTCTTGTCTGAGACATTTCCATCATCTCCAGACAGATTGTTGTAAATCTAAACCTTGAATCACTGCACTAGTGATTCCAGGCAGCCACAGAGAAAGTAATTGGATCTATCTTATTTCTCTCACAGTTTCATCTCCCTCTTTTCCACCTCAAAAGCCTCTCCTCTGTTTTCTCAGCATCCATCTGATTCCTTCAGGTGACTGCAGGAACCACCACAACCCAGAAGCTACAATATTTCCTTCCTCCCTCTAGATGGTGCCATGGACTTTCCTTGAGTTCATCAGCATCTCCTAAAATCGAGGCTCTGATGGAGTGGGATTCACTCAAATGCAGGTAGACCTCAGTGGCTGATCTGGCAGGGGCTGTGTTGCCTTATGGTCAAGGGATGATATGTGGATAGAAAAGATAATAGAAGATTTATTCTTTTCTTTTCTTTTTCTTTTCTTTTTCTTTTTCTTTTTTTTTTAAGTGAGTGTAGTCTGAGACCACTGGTTGCCCTTCTCTGTTGTAAGATCTTAGACCTTTTCCTTCTTTTTTCATTGGATTTCACTTTCTTACCATCTTTTCTTTATTGCTCCAAGTTGCCCCTCTTGGTGGAATCTGAAACAAATTATATGAGAGCATTAAATCGACTTTTGAGACCCAGGGAGTGGGATTTATCTGCAAATTATGCTATCTGTACTAATCAAAGATTTTTTTTATAGTCAAAGGAAGGAAACAGAAGTGGTTCCTCCTGGCCTAAAGTGGGTATCTGAAATAAGGCAGTGCTGCCACCACCAGAAAAACCCCGTGTCTCTCCAGGGACTGGAAAGGGAGCCCCAGTTAAGTGGCTCAGTTGTGTATCTGCATGGTTGACACATAAAGTTAGGCAAGATGAATAACATCTAAAAGTTCCAAAGCAGCTAAATGGCATTTATTTGCTCTGAATACTAGGCACAACAAAGGTAAACCACAGACAGAAATGAATAGCATCATTTTGTTGTGGTAAATCTTTAAGTACATTGTAATCCCAGCCCGAGTGGTAGCCTCATTTTAGTAATGAAAAGATTAATTCTGAGACAAACTAATCCTGAGCTGGAGATGGTTCAGGTGTGGATCAGAGTCCCATTTTGGTGGTGTAGTCTGTCTTTGCTGGCCTGAAGAGAAACTCCAATAAGATCCATAGAATCCCCACATTTATTCCTGTGTAGATTTGTTCTGCTTCAACACATTATTATGTCCAGAGGAGAAGATGATGATTTGCCCAGAGAGGTGGTAGAAGCTCCATTCCTGGAAATATTCAAGGTCAGGTTGGACGGGGCTCTGAGCAACCTGATCTAGTTGAAGATGTCCCTGCTCACTGCAGGGTGGAGGTGGACTAGATGACCTTTAAAGGTCCCTTCCAACCCAAAACTTTCTGTGATTCTGTGATTCTATGATTCAATGAACTAACGCAACTATGACAGTATAATTCTAGGATACAGAATCAAGCCTGAGGTTTGTAGCTTTTTGGCCTTCGTGCCACAGTGAGCAGGAGGTTACACAGCTGTGGGCAGAGAGCATGGGAAAACTGTCCCAGGC
>NW_010323724.1:175523-217169 GCF_000700745.2 Antrostomus carolinensis | reverse complement strand
GATTGCAACAAGTCCCACTAAGGGGTGCACTTTGCCACCACATTTTTTCCTCTCCCTTCCTTCTATAGATGTCATGGGGGCAATAAATATAAATATACCATTCCAAAAAAAGATATATAGGTTTAGCATTGTACTGGCAACCTGCAGTTGCAGTTTTAACAGGGAGGCACAGTCTACCCTGGTCCTTTTTCTTTTTTTTTTTTTTTTTCTCCTTTCCCCCCCGGGAAATACATTAATTGCTGTTTTTCATGTCATTCTGAAGCAATATCATCTGCAATGTTTCTCATTTATGGGGGAGTGGGAGGAAATTGCTTGTCACTCAGTGGCGATATGCAGCTTTTATTAACATGGGAAAGCAATAAAATTGGTTGTTTCTGAATTCAACAAAAGTCACTTGGCTGGAGTTCAAAGCAAAAGGGTATGTGGGCAACACAATTTCCAACCCATACAGGAGGGGACCACTAGGCACCAGTCCAGTCTCTGCCTTCAGCAGGTCATTTACTCTCCCACATTTTATTTTACCCACATGAAAACAAGGCTCTTAACATGAATTGGTTTCATAGAAGTCTTGTGATATTTAATTACATGGTCTTGTAAAACTCAAGAGAGCTCTGAACAGCAGAGTGGAGGTATCTTCATCTGATAGGCAAATATTAAAGCAGAGACATCCAGAGACCACTGATAGAGCATTGGGTACAGTCCTGACCCAGCTTGTTTTTAAAACCATGTTGAAAAAGCAATGGCAGTAAGCACAGAAAAAAGCCACAGATTCAGGGGCTGTGAAAAACACCTTACACTGCAAAGCTTTTAAGAATTTATTCTGTGTAAAGTGTTGGAGAGTGTTTGAGAGTACAAATACATTTATGAAAAAAAAGCAGAAAACACTGACAGGCTTTTGGAGCTCTTAAGAATCACAGAATCATAGAATCATAGAATCATTTTGGTTGGAAAAGACCTTTAAGATCATTGAGTCCAACCATAAACCTAGCACTGCCAAGTCCACCACTAAACCATGTCCCTTAGCACCACAACTACATGTCTTTTAAACATCTTCAGGGATGGTGACTCCACCACTTCCCTGGGCAGCCTGTTGCAATGCTTGACAAAGTCATCATAAGGACCAATATGTGGAAACCAAAGTATTACAAATGAGAATCTGACAAGTCTGCTAACAGTGAGCATGTCTAACCACTGTGCACACTAACAGGTTCATAGAATCCTTTAGGTCAGAAAAGACCTTGAAGTTCATTAAGTCCAACAGGATGAGTGGTGAGCATCCCATGATGCAAACCTTCAGAGCAGTGCTTGAGTGTCTTGTGCATTGGCCAAACACAAGTCACAGGTGTGCTCTGGGCTCACTGCCAGCCTCACAGGCTGAAATGTAAGGGCTGGGGATAGTAGAGGTCAGATTAGCTGAGCTCAAGATCAATCTTGGCCTTAAAAAACCTGTACTCCTGAATCTAGGCTGGGTTAAGAAAGTGCAGTTTCAAAGGAAACAAACAGATGTGCTGTTCTCCATCCCTGAGAAATATGTTCTGCTGTAGGACACAGTGGGACAAAGAGAAACTCAAGTTATCCAGTAACTACCCTCAGTGGCAAGTCAATTCTCATATAACTGGCACTGCACAGAAGGAAGGCCAGTGGAAATCATTAAACCTGCACAATCAGTTGCTTAAGTAATGCACTGGAAACTCTGAAAATCAAGTTAAGCCATAGCAAGATGAAAGGATTTTCTTTCCCACGTTGTG
Source organism: Antrostomus carolinensis (assembly GCF_000700745.2). Classification (NCBI taxonomy): domain Eukaryota; kingdom Metazoa; phylum Chordata; class Aves; order Caprimulgiformes; family Caprimulgidae; genus Antrostomus; species Antrostomus carolinensis. The sequence goes on along the minus strand of NW_010323724.1, from coordinate 215,421 downwards.
ACCCAGTAATGAGAGAGCAGGGCTGGTTTCCTGATGGGAATGTTAAGTCCTGTGATTTTTGAGTGAGACAAGGCTTGTGTGGAGAGTTAAGATCTTTTATTTAATCAACAAGTATAGCTGGAAAACTTAGTTGGATGTTCAGGCAGAGAGACACTTGTTCAAGGCTAAGCACAGAGCTTGCCTCTTTTTACCAGCTGTAGCACCTGATCAGCTTAAAAGTATTATCTCTGTCCACAAACTCTGTCCTAGTTGTGTCCTTAGATCATGATGGCTAAAACAGCTCTACCCTTGGAGACTTTAAAGGCCATTTTCACTTCATCCAGTCTCTTTTTCATCCAAGTTAGGCATTTCTTTACACAAATCTCTCAGAAATAACTTTTTTTTCCCTCATTGTGATATGAACCCATCAAAGTGTTTACACAGCTTAACTTTGCTCTGGCATATGCTATCCCACTCCCTCTGGCTGTATCCACCATGTGCAGTGCAAGGTCAAGCTGGAGAGCGAAGGTGGGAGCACCCCAGAGGTGACTAGGAAGCAGCCCAACCACAATGCCTCTAAGAAGATGCCTGAATAACTGTTTTGTAGGCAATTCACCTTTCTGTGAAGCAAGTACATCCTAAACAGCCTGGGTCACTCAGAGTCTGGGACCAACTTTGTTTTTGTCAGTGAATTTTCAGTCACTGCAATGACTAGCTCAGATGCACCACTCTGTCCCACAAAGATGTGGTGTTAGATATACATATCCCACCTCGAGCATCCCCTGCATTTTACCTCATAGAAGACATTAAACTCTTCATGCTGGTTGTCCATCTCCCCTCTCCTGCTCACTCAAAACTCTGTGACTTAATACAAACAGGCTCCCCATATTTTCATAAGGAGAAGGATGCACCACGTGTGCCACGTTACAACCAGAGCATTCACATTTGTCAATGGTTGCCAGAAGAATAGACAGGCTAGCAAAATATGCACCTGAATGTAGCTACTGTATTTTCTGAGGGACTATTTTTTTCTGCAGAATCTATAAAATGTCTACTGCAGCTGTAGCAGATCTCCTTAGAGACGAATGGCATCTGAAAGTGTAGCTCAATGCAGCAGCACTGCCAGGAAAGAAAGTTCAAAGGCATCCAGTTCTCTCCGGAGGATACAGCTATGTTAGACCCTGCTGGATAGATGACTAGGTACCTGTTTTAGCACCAAAATATTACAAAGAGCTTTTTCTGCCTCAAGGTAGTAATTTGCTGAAGCACATAAGACACATTTCCCATTGGCAGGATGAAAAGGAAACTTTCACCCCATTTTTTTGCAAAACATTACATTATGTCATCTCTGAAAAGAGCTCTATTGTACTTGTGGGCCATGGCAAATATGGACAGAAGACAAATTAAATGACAGCTTGTAGTGCTTGTATAAACACACATTAACCCTGTGCGTCCAGGGTTTCACTTGAACTCTAAGGCCTGGCTTATACCAGGTGCCTTCAATTGCAATCAGTAGGTACTGTGTGACTTTCTTGTTGTGTTTTCTTAGCACGAAACTGGTGAAGTGCCTTGTCCATTTTTCTTTGTTTTATAACAAGACTGGGAGTTCAGGAAAAAAATCCTGAATTTTCTTCTCCCAGACAGTTGGTATGCTGTGTCGGTTTCCCATTTGTATATGTTGGTGAATATTTTTAATCTAGATGGCAACTTGTAAAGATATAGAGCAAAAAGTAAATTAGATTTTACCCAGGCTAATTCTTCTCTCATTTCCTCCAATTTTACACTGATGACATTAACGTGTTTAGCTTTTGATTTACGCTGGTACAAGTGAGAGAAAAATGGGCCCTTGAAGAGTTGGCTTTAATTCAAAGCAGCTGGGGGAAAATGGGAAAATCCTATTTTCCAGGAAAATGAGAGCTCGCAGAGCCATTAGCTGTCCCTGAAGATATCAGTTTTAATGTGTTGCTTTAGAAGTGTAGTTAGCAATTCTCACTGAATTTAAAACTCACCATGAATGACTGGTTTTCCTAAATCTGTAAGTTAGTAAAAAGCCAGGACTGGCTGGAAGATGTTCACTTTTAACTGGAGTTCACATGTTTTTCATCTTACCCACTTCTCAGTGCCCAGCCTGGATCACCAAACAGAGGAATTTCTGTATTGTTAGACTACTGAACTAAACAAGCTAATGCAGCAGATGTAATTTAACAATTCAAATCATAGATATTATTCTATATAAGCTAGGTTTCTCACATGTTCTCTCAAAGTTGCAGCCTTTGCAATCTGGTAACTTGCTGAAAATTGCTGTTAGCTCTTAATAAGACCTGGGGGAACTGAGTAATTTGCTGTGTTGATTAATATGCATTAAGCAGAGGGACAATAATTCTGTTGTAATAGAAGCTGTGATTTAGCAGATAAGAGCACAATCAAGCAGGTATACGAGTCTGAATCTGCACGTCAATTTTATATCCTCATCTTTCATGGCCACTTTGGGTGCTCAATACATTGAAATACCTGTGAAATCACATCCATTTAGACTCTGCATATGTGTCTCAGTGCCTGCCTTTAAACACTAGATTTTTATAATTTCTAATATTTTCTAATCTGCCTGGCACCATTTCACTGCAGTAGTGATTTCCATGCTTTGGACCTCTGGGTGCCCAGGGTGGCTTCTGGGGGGTGTTATCATGACACATGGTGAAAAGCAATAACTTTTTATTCCCCCTGGGCTGTGGATATATGCACATTTATGCATCTGAGAGCAGGCTTTTCTCCTGAGCAGATGATACAGTGCAAGCACCTGACGGTACCACCAGCAGGCACCAGCTAAGGTCAGCAGTGAGTGGAAGGAACCATGTTGGTACACAGTCCAAGACATACTAACAGATATGCTGCCTCCTGCAGACAAAAAATCAGACATCTTGGGCCAATTTCCTCTTTTTTCTTTATTTTCTAAAATAAAGGAGACAAAACATAGTCATTTGTGATCAGCTTGACATGGCAGACCAGGAAACAGAAAGCTGTCCCTTTCCTGTCTTTCTAGCCCTGATAGTCAAATATGGAAATTAATTTCCCAGGTGGTACTTGGTTTCCTCAGCCATGAGCAAGAAACACTGGAAGTGTTTAAGGCCAGGCTGGATGAGGCTTTGAGCAACCTGGTCTAGTGGAAGGTGTCCCTGCTGATGGCAGGGGGGTTGGAACTAGATGATCTTTAAGGTCCCTTCCAATCCAAACCATTCTATGATTCTATGATAAACGTACCACCGCCTCCCTCTTGTGATGGAAATAAGCAAGAAGATCTCCAGCCATGAATTATATTATCCAAAGAATTCAGTTAATTTGGGCAGGACCACACAACCCATAGCTTCTCCAGAAACTATCACACTTGTACAGCATACTGGTCCTGTTTGGTAGCCTGTCACACATTGGTGGAGCACATTACAGTCCTCCTTGTCTGGTATGTCTCCAAAGCCACCAACAGGCTGCCAGAGGAGGCTGGTCAGATATGGCTGTTGCATGTGGTGTACATTAGCAAATAGGATGTTTTGGACCCAACTGGAACCCCCGTGGCTCTTTAATATTGAATTTGCTGTGGCAAGAGCAAAAAAAACAGATGGTTTTATTCATTGTGCAGTCTGTCTTCTGCAGCAGACCCTTTAACAGCTCAGGCAGAAACATTGGTCTTTCAAGCACCTGAGGGAACTGTCAAACCCCAGATCCAGACCTTACCATTCACCCTGCTCACTTCCTATGTGCTACAGCCCATTAACACCACTCCTCTCCAGACCTCAGCATGTTCAGCTCCATAGCAGCAATGAGCTACACAGCCAGCTTCACCACTTTCCCCTATTGCACCATCGTCTGCTAAACACCTCACCTAAAAGACTATGCAATTCGAAAGCCAAGAATAACTTATTTCTCTGCTCTTCAGGGTTTTATGGTTGGCTGATACAGAGCAAAGCCTGGGACTGAGGGACAGAGTGTAGATTAAACTGAATTTAGGCAACAATTATTCTTTTCCTCTGCAGAAGAGCCACACAGGGAGGGACTGTATTTTCTCACCTTTGTCTGGCTCTCATTCCAAGGGAGGAGAGAGGACATATCAGTGCTTCAGCAGACCTCGGGAAGCAAGTTGTTACGTTTTTCATTTAAATCACAGTTCATCCAACCCTGGAGTGAATGAGCTGCTACCTGAGGGGTCACAGCCTCCATGCAACCGTGTTTTGGTCTGCTTGGCCAAATGTCTTCTTGCTCTTAAAATCTTTGCAAGTGTTCTCAGAGTGAGAAAAGGGACTTTTAGAAAAATGATTGCAAGATGTGAACCTCCAGTTCAACAGTATCTACAGAACTATCTTCTTAGTAGCTCTCAAACTCTAAAGGGCACATGGGCAGTCTCCAAGGAAATCCTTGACTGGGGACATTAAATAGAAGATGCTTCCTCTTTCAGAACTGAACTGAACCCTCAACAGACAGTGGAGAAGCTGAGAAGACATTTTTCTCTAACCAAATCTCTCAATTTTTTTTTTTTTCAGTCCCTTCTGAAAATACAATGCTCTAAATTTCATAATGGAATAGAAACTGGACAAGTTGTTTCCCTTTGAAGATAATACTGTCTGATACACTTCACATCAGTAACACACAAGCATTTCATAACGGGTTTTGTTTTCTTTACTCCTCACTTCACTGGTACTCAACCAAAGAAAAATCATGCAGAAGAACATGAGAAACACTAGTAGGAAAATGGAAGAAAAACCCTCCAATCAAACACATCAGTAATAATTCAAAATAAATAATTCAAAATTCAACATCTTAAAAAACTAACTGGATTTCAGGACATTCTTCCTAACTTGATTGCACCGTTTCTTAACACTGGTAATCCTTTGGACAGCTTCAGGGGGATTAAATAGGAAATTACCTTCCTGAAGAGCATGCATTCATATGACATGTAAGACTGTTGCTTGTAATCAGTATCTATCTTAGAACTTCTGGCACATGTAGCTTATTTAAAGGTATCTGAATTCATAGAATCATAGAATAGTTTGGGTTAGAAGGGACACCTAGTTAGAAAGGTCACCTAGTCCAACTCCTCTGCAATGAGCAGGGATAGGAGATATTGCTCCAACAGTATCTTACTAATGAATTACTAAGAGTTTGCTCAGATTGCTTGGATGGTTAGAAACTGGGAACCCCATACACAGACACCCACAGGTGTCCTCAAACCCTGAAGCCAAGATAGAAAAGGACCTTCAAAATAGTGTGCTTTTGGGTTTTTTTGTTTGTTTGGTTGGTTTTTTTGCATTCCCTAAACTTTTCCATATATGACTGCATGCGTGTTAGTTTTCAACTGAGAACCACTAACTGGAAACTAGAATGACAGCCACAAAATGCAGCATGAAAAAGCCCCCAAGGAATTTGCATATCACCAAAATACATGTAGCACAAGAGCCACCAGCTGTGTTTGGAAACTAGAGCTTGCTGCTACTCTGACCATCCCAGAGAGGTGGTCCAGTGGCCTGCTATAAGATGTATCTTAAAAGACTCTCAAGGTTGCTGTTTAATTTAGGTAATGCTCGGTAACTTTGTACAATGGTGTCAGGCCTGCAGAGCCCTGAAGCTCTGCAGACTGCACAGCTAGAGAGCCAGAGGACCCCAGACCCTGTTCATCCACAGTCTGCTATGAGGTTGCTTTAAAACTGCAGAGGTGGTGGATTACCAGCTTGGGGGTTATAAGTGATCTCAAGGTGACTGGAAGCAACATGTCACCAAGGTGGCATGCAACAAGACAGCAGAAATATTGATACTGGCCTCTGACACGTTGAGTTGCCTCTGTATGAAGAAGGACTCCAAACCTACCCTCAGTCCCTGACCTGTCCATTGGCCTCACTGCTTATGGGATGGCTCATGTTTAGATTCAAGTATGGCAAATGCTATCTCTGCAGAGAAACATGGATGCTGGAGGAGACTACCCAGAGCTTAAACCCAAACCCCTAGCAGGGCCGTGACTTAGAAAGTCAGGACTGGTCTTGTCTAAGAGACCATCTGAAGCCTCCATGTTGTGCTTAACCTGTCATTCTCTGCTCTGTTCTCAGCCTTACATGCAAGCATTACCACCACCAGGTTCTTCTCCAAAAAGAAAAGAGCAGTGACGTCCAGCATGGGAAACCAGGCACTCACCCAATAACCTACTTGTTCTCAGCCTTACATGCAAGCATTACCACCTATCATGTTCTTCTCCAAAAAGAAAAGAGCAGTGACATCCAGCATGGGAAACCAGGTACACACCCAATAACCCATAACAATCCCCCAACTTGCAGTCAGAAGAACAAGTTTGTTGAAAATACTTTCTTCCCCTTCACACATAGACCATTTTTAAGGGTCTAGGAAGGTCATGTTACTAGCTGGACACTTTAGAAAACAAATTAAATAAAATGGAGAACTAAATTGTTTCAGTAAAGCACGATGTCCCAAGTGCAATGGGCCCAGCTTGCCTTTTGCTTGGGACAAGAAGTACCTTGTTTGTTTTTATCCTGAACACTTGTCCCCAAAGACTGCAGGGAGACCAGCCCTGCCCCAGGGATTTCATCCTCGCCAGAGCCTGGCAGTGTTCCTCTTCTGGACCAGCAGCCTCCTACACGATGCCTTGAGAAACAGCTGCTGTTTCACAGGCCAACTCATGTCATGACCCTTCCCATATACATTTGGACTCTTTGCTAAAAATACCACAGTCCATTTCAACTCACGTGCCCTATCAGAGGGAGGAACACCATGCACCAGCCTCCATGCTGTAACAGAGGGTGCTGGCCAAGTGGAGAGGACAGCACAGTACTTGTTTTTATGGCCAGGAGTTCAGGGATGGATGAAGGAGAAAGGTAGTTCTCCCCTTTGGTTCTTCTTCCTCTCTTCCTTCACACTACTGCTTTGCTTTAGTCCACTGCTCCTGGCCCTATTTGAAACTGTGAAGCCAAGTCCTGGGTTCTTTTCCTAGTGTTTCTAAGGATATTGACTGTTCCCCTCTTTGAAGAGCACCAGGAGGATATGGGGTGACAACTGCAGCTCCTGCAATGGGGACAGCTTTGTAACTTCCTGGCAAATTTACAAACCTGAGATTACTTGAAAACTCAAACAGACCTACAGCTGCAAGGGGCAGGGCTGCCATCTCTTCTGTCCTCATTCAGCCACTCTTCTCCTCAGGCTTGGGGATCTCTTCAGGCTCCATAAGACCTACCATAGGTCATGAGGTTTCCAGTACAGGGTCTGGGAAGGGTGGGAACTTTGAAAGAGGTTTCAAAGTGTGTACAAGTTAGACAAGGAGCGTCATGACTTAGTCTTCAGAAATACTGAGTCTCTCTGGAGGGAGTCTCACCACCAGCCTGTTCTAGTGGGAAGAAGGAGCATCATCTACCTGGCACAGAATCAATGTCATGCTGTGGGGGCTGTAAGTGTCATCCCCTCTCCGATCTCTCGCCAGGGCCTCCCACCACAGCAGACAGGACTCTGCTCTCTGCTTCCTTCACTGAGGTTGCATCTGACATGGCCTCCCCCTCGAGAGCTGTTCCTTCCCAGAGACAGCAAAATAATTAATGGAGAAAGAAAGCATCCCCTGAACTGGAAAACCTGACTAGAATAGTCGAAGCTGACTCCTTTGTTGGTCCTGGAGGCAAAAGGTAATGTGTTGTGGGTATAACATGTTTGGTAAAGCAAATGCAAAACCCAAAATTTAGTAAACTCAATGCAAACACCAAAGGTCTTAAATTTATAGGCTTTGGGAGGGCAGTTGGGGCTTTCTCAGGCTTCCTAGGTGGGTGTTTGGAAAGCAGATGGTTATAGGAGACTGGATGTGGTGCCCACACATCTGTGAAAATGTGGACATCAAAGATACAGAGTGGCTACTTGTCGACCCCTTGGAGAAGGAAGGGCAGCAGAATTAGCCTGGTCCTGAGCGGGTTAAAGAACAGATCAGCTCCTTACAGGAGCAGAGGGAATTAGGAAAAGTTCTGGGAGAGAAAAGCAATAAACCTCAATGAAGCAGGTGGAGTCAGAGGCCTTTTAAAGAGTGACTCAGCCAGCGTCTAGTGATTCTGGGTAAGACTCCATGCTATAAAGAGCTCCTAAGCAGAGGTGCTGAGTGATTGCTTTATTGTTTCTTACAAACCTTGCTGTGAAATCCCTGTAAATATGTTTATGAGCTTGTTGGGGCAGCTTCCCTGCTGCTGACTGTACTGTAAATAAACATGCGTGCCTTTGATTCGCGGAAGTTCGTCTTCTGGACTCCATTATGGTCCTTGGCTCTGCTTCCAATTCAGACATGGGGCCCCTTCTGCCCCAGCTCACAATGAGCACGAAGTTTCTGATCTCCAGCGAATAACTAGAAGAATCAGTGCACATGTTTAGGATTACACATCCCCATATGGCAGCCTCACTTGTCTCCCTCTGTCTTCTGCTTCCTCTCAGAAGAGCTCTGTGAACCTCACCAGCTCTGAAAACGTAGCCTGTGAAAAGTTCACCAGGTTTGGAGACAGCTTGCATGCACTGTCTTCCTTCCTCCCACATGGCAAGGACACTTGGACATGACCCTCTGAGCTTGGGTGGGCCATGCAGGATTTGGGAGATGCATGCTGCCTGCACTCAAGGCAGATATTTGCAAGCATGTGGTGCACCTACATTTGAGGGCAATCCCAAGAAACTGTATGTATTTTGGCTTCCACTCTGCAGTTTGCTTGGAGCAACCTATGCGAAAGCAGTGAGACCAAGGCCAGCTGACAAGGCGAGCTGACAAGCCCCATCCTCCTGCACAGCCAAGCTGCCTCTGTACCATTACAGCCTTGTGTTCAAAGCAAGCTGAATTTACTGCTGTTTTACCCTAGGTTTTTGTGATGATGGGGATGTTCAGGCACTTCTGGGTGAGTGGCCAAGACGTCTGTGCAAAGGAGGTTCAACACAGGGAGGGACAAATCTTCTGCAGCGATCCTAGTGCCAGCTGTCCAGCTCTCAGGGAAGGATTCTCCAAATCTCAACACAAATCTGCAAGCAGACAATTTTTACACATACCTGTGAGTTCCTTACCATTCCATTGTGTCCATATAAAATAATGGTTCCAGCACTCTGGACATACCCATGAACTTCAGTGAAACCTCCACTGAGGCATTGTCCTATCTCTAACCAATACAGCCCCAAGTTAGGGCTTTTTTAATATCAGGTGGTGCAACACTAAACCTGGATTCCTGACCACAATATTTTTTAAAAAAATGAAAAAAAAAAAAATCTTAAACTGAAGAAAACATCTCAGAAATGCGATAGCAGCAAAGGGAGATTTTATCACTTTCTCTGCTTCCACCCACTCTCTTATTATGGAGTTAAAATATGAGGTTGGTCCAGGAAATCATATACACCAAAATAAAAAGAACCAGGATATTTGCCTATCAGTATAAACTAAACGAGAGACACACCAAACATCACAAAGAATCCTGAAAACAAGGGAACGTCTTGTGCACTCAGCGAGCAAAAAGCTCCTATTTTGTGTAATGCCTTGCAGCCCAACTGTGATCTGAAATGTTTGAAGCATAACTTAATAAATTGTCGTAGGCATAAACAGGAGACCAGGGAGATATTTCTTAGCTGGCTTTTGAAATTAAACAGAATCAGTGCTGCAGGACAGCAGCTCCAGAAGATGAAACACTGAACAGAAGTTTCTCACAGGGCAAAAAAAGGACCTGCTTGTAAGCAAGGACCCTGAGGAGGTTTAGTATTATAAGAGGTTGAAGCCCAGTTGGGGTGAAAGGTTTAAGCAGATATGCACCTGCTTACTGGCATGCCTGTAAGTGTCTGAGTGTCTGAGTGTCTGAGTGTCTGAGTGTCTGAGTGTCTGAGTGTCTGAGCGTCTGTGGCAACGAGTTTGTGTACAGGGAAGTGGATCTTAACCAAACGGCTGACATGACCCTGTAATTACAGCACTGGGCCAGGACCCTGTAGGCTAGCTCAGGTCAGGGTGTACTTCAGCACATTGTTTTCTGAATTTCCACACGTGCCTGTGGGGAACCAGGTGCCGGTTTTCAAGTGGGAATGTGGGTCTCTAGATTTCTGAGTCCTCCCAATCATTTGGATCCTTTGTATTCACCTTGTCGGTCTCCCGTCTCTATCTACAGGACAAGAATAATAGTCCCCCAGTTCTCCTGCCTGCATTGGCTATTTAGGTTGCTGGTGTCACTGAGTGGAGATTGTGTCCCACCACAGGGTCCTATTCAGACCAGGTAGCAGTAGGATAAACCGAGGACTCAGGAGTATTGTGCCAGATACTCCCATAGCTGCCAGACCCTTTCTTTGCCCAGACAGGGAGAAAATTAAACAGGATACCAGCCTGGCACCAATAGCAGTTGGATCTCATTTGGACCACCTACACATTGCGAGGATAAAGAAACAGTCTCAAATTATTTTCCAAAAAACAGTCAGAAGAAGCATATCAACAGAGCTCCCTAATTTCTGCCTCTGCGAAAATGTCTGTTTTCTGCCTCTTTTTTTTTTTTAATCTCCATTTTTCATTTGTGGTTTTCAACTACACATCAAGCATAATCAAGTAAGTTGAGGGATGAAGTGAAGAGGTCTGTTGCTTGATGATTTAGTTTAATGGTTTGACCGTGGGGGTCTCAGACTCATATCTACAATACAAAAGTTCCCATCCATTCCCAGCTCTCTGTGAAGACCTCCAAGGGGGAACAGAGCAGGAGAGGAACTCCAAAGAAAAAGGAAAACTGATAGGGCATTTCTGAGATATGTTTGCAGGGACATCCTGGAAAACCATCAGGATTTGTCTAGTCTGGCAATTTGCAGTGCTAATGAACAGTTTTCCAAAGCAGGTTTCTAGAATATTTTTCTGATATGTTCACATCTTACATCTCTGGTTCAGCCTGCCTCCCATTTTTTGAAGAAAATCAGATCCTACTCAGGACTTTCTGGTGTTGTCCCATCCTTAGTTTTAACTTCTAATTACCTAGACTCTGAGACTTTAGTGAAAGGGAATTAAAAGAATTTCCCTCTCCTGGCATGTGGTTGTCAATTAATCCCAGAACCAATTCAGATTTACTGCTCCCATTTGAAGGCTCATGGGAAAGGAATTGGCTCCATAGCAGTAAGTCAAAGATGGGAAAAGACAGTTGCCTGAGCAGTGTGACTGATGGCCACAGACAGAGTTGCTTTCCCCACTGTTTTGCAGGTCAATGGCTGCACCTTAGACCATAAACAAACATATGGTGACTGACCTTCAGACACTGATCTAGAGCCTCACCTTTCATCTCTCACCACTCTTGCCACTGGTCAACTTTTCTTCTCTATTCTCATCCAAGCCATTGGAAATACTCCTCTTTTTTTTTTTCTCCTCCTTTTGCTTTGGCTCAGCCAGAGCCTGAAGACTCAGGACAGAAATAATTCAGCATAATTCTACACCCTGTGTTATGCAGATAGTCAAGTGAATGATCTAGTGTTCCCTTCTGGCTTGAAAATCTCTTCAGGTTAAATCCATAATTGTAGTGCTAACATAGACCTTTTGCAGATGCTTATTTCAGCACATGCATGTTTGTGGTTCACTTTGTTTGGTGTCTAGGAATAATTCAGTTCCCAAACCAGCACTAACAACCATGTTTATTAATTTATTGTCAATCACTTAATTTAGTTTCAAACAAACTTAAAAATTCTTTCTTGTCCATTTTATTTTAATATGTATAACTTACTTGTGCAGGCCCTACAAACAGGAGCTTTGGACAAGCACATTGAATTACTTAGCATGTCTGCACATTAGCTTTTAAATAAATCAGTTAAAACATTAGCTAGTGAGGAAATTTTTAGTCCTTCTCCTCTAGTCTACAGGACTTGAGTGTCAAGGGAAGCCATACTGATACTCCTAGTCAATATGAAATTTACCTCAAAAAACAACAAATCAGATAACTCTTCCAACTATGTAAGATATTTTATCACAATGTTAAGCTTTTGCAAATGATATCTGTTCCAGGAGGTGGTCATCCAGAATCAGATCTAAAATAGTCTGGGTTTGAGTGCCCATTCTCAGATCAACAGGATTACATGCCTTGCAGGATATGTTCTGACTGTAAAAATTAAGCTTGAAGTAGGTTACAAATTTGCGTGATTCATAGCTCCTTTGAGTGGAGGTGATTCATCCCTGTTCTGCAAAAACATCTCCAAAAGATCCAATGCCAGGCCATCCTCATAACTGGACACAGAATCAAACCCAAAAAAGAGGGAGCATGGAAGGAGAGAGAGATAAATGTCCAGTTAATCCAAACACTGCTTTATCCCTCAATCCTTAAAAGATTTAACAAGGGGAGAGCTGTCATGTAGCCTGCACATATGTGCTAGAGAATGGTTAGCGTGCCCTAGAGTTTGATAATCTCAATAAAAGTTGATTTGAGAAATTGATTTGGATTAACTTGATCGGCTTTTTAGTGAAAAGATTTTGAATCCTAAACAAGCAGCTTAGCCATGATTAACTCTTTTAAACACTTTCACAGCTAAATTTATTCCTGATGTCCCAAGCTGTAAGAGCTTTACTCATTGGGGATTAAGCTGAACCTCATTTGTGGGTTCCCCTGCCCTTCTCCTCCATGTCTGTTCATACTGCAGACAGCTGCCCATCATATCACTTCTTTCCTTCCTTTTACTGTAAGGCGCTGGAGAAATCAAGATGTGGGAATTCCCCCCCATCCATTCTCATCTTGTTGTGATTTCCTGCCACTATGGTCTAGTGGTAAAAAAGATTATTCAAGTCACACTCGATTTGCCAGGTCACTAAAGAAGCCCAAGGATGGATATTCAGCCATGCAGCTGCTGCCTTAGACTGACATGCAAGTCCTTCAAGGGGAAGGGGGGGCCTGGATCCACTAGTAATAAGAACTAGTCCTTTAATTATATATGAACACCCAGAGCAGTTCTGTTGCTTTCTCCTTGCGGCTGGACCTGTCAGAATTTATTGTCTATGCCTACACTAATAAACTAAATAAAACGAGGACAAGGGCTCGAAAAGTGTCATGCAACCATCCACACTGTGACATTATTTGCATCCTCCTTGGCACTGGTCAGACCTGGGCCAACTTGCAGTGCACGGGCACAACTCACAGGTTAGCACAGGGACCAGAAAGCGATTTGAATGCAGCCATCCTGGTTTGGGGATTAGAGGGATTAATATAAGAATAAACTGCACAAATTGGCCTGAGAACCAAAGGCAGCTCCTCACTCGTTTTATTTGCTGGTATAGATGGGTGTTAGTGGCAAACTAAGAATACAAGAAGGAAGCTCAGGAGTTCCTTGATGTGACAGAGATGCTGAAGAGGGGACAACAGTGCTGGTGAGGGGCTGTCAGTGCTGCTGGGAAGCCAGAGAAAGGTGGTTCAGTTCCTTGTTTGCCACAAAGAAAAGATATACCTGCAAAAAACCTCATTTTACACCATAAATTGCAGTACATGCGTGTTGTTTTGGGATAAGAAACAAGGGTATTTGCTCACAGGTAACTCAGAAAAAGCTAACACTGAGAGCTGAGAAGTCTTCCAAAGGTGAATTATTTTCTGTCCATTAGATAAGATGAACTCTGAATTTCCAGTGCCAGAGCTCATCAGAAGTAGCAAGTTTTTCCCATAACTTTTTTTCTTTCATAAAAGACTGTGATTTTTTTTAATCTCCACAGGAATGTTCTGGGGTTTTGTTTTGTCTTGTTTTGTTTCTTTCCCAAAGGAGAGGGAAGATCTGTTTTCAGGACTAAAATCACCTGGAAATAAAATGCATGATTTATACTAGACCTTAAAAAATTTATGTTTTGGCTCTTTGCATTTCTTGAAGCTTACTGGTGAAAATCGGCATTTTGTGTCCAGACACAGCCTATTACTAGGCAGATGTCTAACCTTAAACTGCTTTCTCAGCACAGACACAGAAGCTGTGCTCTCTCATCCAGACACTTTTGCTTTAATTCTTTTTTGGCTTTACTTCCCCTCCCCCCCACTCCCCCTTCATTTTTTTTTAATTAAAAAAAAATCCTTTCTTAAAATCAAATGCATAAAAGATGAACCAAAACAAAGTCTTGTGAAGAGAGCATAGTCTGAGCCTCTCCAGCAGGATTAAACTGTCCTTAGCACTAAAAGGAATGTTGCTTTAAAAGCCCAGGCAAGACAAGTTACAGAGAAAACCAAATCTAATTAGAAATGCAGCTTCTTTTACTCAAAATGAATCACGTCTCTTATGTAGAAGCTCCATGTTGCTACACTAGTCTGATGATTCAGTGTAACAACTAGTGCTAAAATATTAATGTAAATGCAGCATTTGTCAAAGGCAGTGTGTTCACCGTCCTCTAGAGTAACAGGATACAAAATGTGATGCAAAGGAGATCTAAAGCTGCAGAGAGAAGTAGGTTCCTATCCTGAACATTTAACTCTGCTGCAGTTCTCAGAATCCACCAGGGCTGCTTCTGAACCACCTCCATCCAAAGTTCTTCAGAGTCTCAAATTTCCCTCACTGGCCCTAAGCAAAACCATTGAGACATTATGCTGCCTTCCAGTACTTGGATCATGGGCAAACCAGACCCTGAAGTGTCTGAAGCACATACTTCCAAGCGAGACATTCCCCTACTTATTCATGGTGCCACCATGAAGCCCATGGGAAACACTGAATCCCACAGGCCAAAGGGACCAAAGTATTGGATTACAAGGGTGAGAAAAGTCATGAGTACCCCCTGATAGCTAGTAGTATCCACATTCTTGTGTCAGCTACGTGGTGCCACTGTTTCTGCTACACTGAATGCTCAGTTTATGAACATGGATGCATAAGAAGAGAAGAATATTATACTCCACTAGTTTAGGTTATGAACCTTGGGCCACAAAGATGATGAGTGGCCTGGAGCATCTGCTTTACGAGGAAAGGCTGAGAGAACTGGGACTCTTCAGCCTGGAGAAAAGAAGACTCAGAGATATTTATAGACTTATCAATATCTATAAATATCTGAAATGTGGGGGGCAAATGGATGGGGCCAGGCTCCTTTTGGTGGTGCCTGGTGACAGGACAAGGGGCAATGGGCAAAAACGTTCCATACAAACTTAAGGAAAAACTTCTGCACTGTGAGGGTGACAGAGCACTGGGACAGGCTGCCCAGAGAGGTTGTGGAGTCTCCATCTCTGGAGATGTTCAAAATCCACCTGGACACTTTCTTGTGTAACCTGTTGTAGGGAACCTGCTTTGGCAGAGGGGTTGGACTAGGTGATCTCCTGAGGTCCCTTCCAACCCCTATGATTCTGTGATTCTGTGTGGGGTGGGGAAGTGTCTGATTATCAAAGCTATGAGAGAATGAGCATGCATATATGGGCAGAGGACCTTACATGGAGAAGACTTAGAGACAGTTGCATTAGAGAACTCTATAGTACCCAGGATCTTCCCTCTGTGTGGACAAACTCACAACCAAGCCAAGTGAGAACTGGAAAAATGTTCCTATATCAAGAGTGAATAACTACTAATGTCTTCTTGGATGGACTTGGTCCAAAGCTGCACATTTCCTTT
The DNA here is from genome assembly GCF_000700745.2 of Antrostomus carolinensis. Lineage (NCBI taxonomy): Eukaryota > Metazoa > Chordata > Aves > Caprimulgiformes > Caprimulgidae > Antrostomus > Antrostomus carolinensis. Next base: position 199,905 of record NW_010323724.1, on the reverse strand, counting down.
CACAGAGTCAGGCTACAAAATCAACCCTGATGGCCAATAGCCTGATTGCTGCAGGACTCAGGATATAGTTGTGGGCAGCACCAAGGTTTGGGAAACTTGCTTCCTGTATCCCTGTATGACACTGTGTGGCAACTGAAAAGAGGTTGATGGTACCCAGAAAAAGCCCACAGAGAACAAATAATCTGTTCTGCCTTAGATACCTATCTCAGGATGAGCTGAATTGCCTTCCAAATGTTCTGACTTCTCTATGTTCACAGAGCCAGCTAAGACTAACTCACAATTTAATGTTTTATTCTTGACCTAACTTAGGGCAGATGGGTCCCACTCTTAGATGCACCATGTGTCATAAGTAGACATTTCCTTCACAACACTCTGCTAAGTTTCAGTTACACTTGGATGAAATATCCAAAGACCATAGTGCCTGTTGTTCTTCCAAAATACATATATACAATCACCTTTGTCCTGATGCCTCCAAGATGCCCACATCCCCAGCTCTTGCCTGAAACCCAACATGGATAAACGTGCATTCCCTTATTTTACCAGTGGAACCTGAGTCAGTGTATTTTCTGAGCTTACTTACCACACTGGGCCTTGTTTAAAATCCAGACCAAGACACTAGCTATTATTGCCTAGTACCTGCATATCTATCCACAAGATGGATGGTTTGTTTTCAAAGCCTCATTTTGCTTGCTTGAGAGTTGTATGTATCTCAGTTGTCTACATTTCTTAGACTAGCTCATACAGTGGTCTCATTACAGCAGGTTGTGCCTAGTAGTGCCTTGTGTTTGTTCTTAACTGAAAGGAGGTTGTAACAAGGTGGGCACTGGTCATTTCTTCCAAGTAACTAGTAATAAGACAAGAGGAAAGGACCTCAAATTGCGCTAGGGCAAGTTTAGATTGGATAATAGGAAACATTAAAGGGTTATCAAGGGTTATCAAACACTGAAAGGGTTATCAAGCATGGGAAGAGGCTACCCAGGGAAGTGGTGGAGTCACCATTCCTGGAGGTATTTAAAAGATGTGTAGATGTGGCACTTAGGGACATGGTTTAGTGGTGGACTTGGCAATGTTAGGTTTATGGCTGGACTCGATGATCTTAAAAGTTTTTTTCAACCTAAATGATTTAATGATTCTGTTTGGCACACACATGTATATAGCATGGTGCAACAGGGAAAGGACCATGTTGCACCATGCTTCTTTTGACTCTAAGGCCTTTCTAGATGGTGCCACAGTCTGCCCCACACCACACATGGGGCAGACCAGTCCTTAATGTATAAATTGCGTTTTGAACATGGAGTCCTAGAGCAAGTAAGAGATGATGAGGCAATACTGCAGATGGATATTGTATTAGAGACCTAGACCTCTATTCGCAGCTGTGAATTTACCTAGGTTATATAAGTTAGATAAGAGTTAGGCATTGCAATGCCTTAAGCACATTATAGGCACATCTTCTAGACCCTTCACAAGAGGGGAGTGGGAAAAACAATGAAAATTTTCCAACACTCTGCTCCAAGCCAAAGCTTAATTCTGACACACTCTGAGTAGTCATAGAGTGAGAGTAACACTTTGCTAAACTATTTTCCCTGTGACAGCTCAATTTCAAGGTTATTATTTGGAGTACTTGACTTCTTTCAGTCTTAACAAAAGCATTGATCTCTTTACTAGTGCCCATGATTCCTTAGTTCTGTTTTTACACTTCTGCCCTTAAAAGATTTTTTTTCCCCCCTTAAGCTCAATATGAGCACTACAAATTACTTGCTGCATACAAGGAAATGAACACTAAGTTGTGTACTTGGCTTTGCCTTTGGAAAAGCTGGAACAGAGTGTATGAGAAAATTCCCAGGAAACCAGCCTACTTAATGATGGCCATGTCATGTTTTTCTGGTTATGATTAACAGCACAGAACTGACATTGCTTAGCTCAAATGGTGTTTTCAGTGCAGATCTGGGAAGGCTCCAAAGCTTCTTTTTGTTAATTTGTCAGAGTGGATTAATTTTTCAGCAGCCCATTACTGGAATTCAGCCTCCCCAGCTTCAAGCTTCATTGTGAGAAGCCAGTGATACTGAGCTGACAGGAGTTGTGGGCAGACAGAGCCCAGACACATTACAGAGTTGCAGGAACATACCAATGATAACTGAAAATCAGTTTGCTTCTCATGAATAAGACTTGGAGGATGTGTTTCAGATGCATCCTAGCTACTTCCACAACCAAGCAATCCACTGCCAAATGAATCAATCCCAGAATCACAACTGCTGGGTCTTGGATAATATCTGTCCTCAGTTTGTGTCTGTAATGGGACACCAGGACAGAGAATATACAGTATAACTGTTACTTCAAGCACTGGATACCAGTCCTGAAATATTCCACTAAACATTTAGCACTGGCTCTCTCACTCACCAGTAAGAAGATCTGATGAAGATAAAGTCCCAGGAACCACAGGTGACCAAGGAGAAGCTTAGTCTGAATTCAGACTTTGCATCATTGAGATGGCAAAGGATGAAGGTATCAAAATAAATGGTTGTTATCTCCAGTTACCCAAAGGATGCTATAGTCAGAGACCACCATCTTCCAGTTTGTATACACTGATGGGGTGCTGGTAACATCCCTGCTTCCTGCCTTCTGTTTGCAAAACCACAAGTGAATCTAACAGACCCATATTGTTGTTCTGTATATAAGGTATCTAAGAAAACTAGGTCCGCTTTGGACACAGATGTGGGTTTCTGTTTAGGAAAACCAGAATATTATACCTTTCTCTCCTGTAGTTTCAGTGATTTCAATGGACTTTTAGCTGATTCCATTCATTTCTCGGTTGCCTTCTCTCTCATACAACCTAAATCAGCATAACTCTACTGAAGCCAGTACTGTTGCACCCTACAATATACCAATGTAGAAGCTTCTCTGTAGTTTATTTGTTTTTATTAATGAGTCAATTGCAAGGACTTTCTTCACCTCTTATGTACACATTCACAAAACAGATGAAACATCAACCACTAAAAATAATGTGATGTAAAAAAGCAGTATGAAGCAAAAATCAAACCTTTTGACATCTGTTCTCCTTGTTGTTCTTCATTCAAAAGAAAGATCTACTGCACACACATTTGCTTTATCTGAATGCATAAACATTTGCATACATCAGCATACATGTCGGGGTGGTTAAGCCTGAAATTCATGAGCAAATGACAAGGACAGTTGAATGAACTGTGTCAAAAGAGTTATTGGGAAAACCGTAATATTAAACATGAGGGCAGATGGCTCACGGAGAACAGCAGTCAAGCCCTGATTTGGATATACTTTTTTTTCTATAAATGCAGGGTCACATTCTCAAAAGCTGCAGCTTTATGTGGCCAAAAACTGCTCCTTACAACCTGAACAACCTTTATGAGAAGAGAGCTGCTGCTTGCTGCTGCCACAAAGGATGTTGAGGGACACAGTCCTGATTCACCAAAAATCCTCTAACTGTAGCTCTTTAATTTTGGTGCTAAACTCTTTCTTGATAAATTTTGCAGCTTTCCAGTACTAAATACAAAATCCTTAAGTGTAGTTTATATAGAAATGCAAAGGATCTTGCAAATTCTTTTAAGTGGATCACCATAAAGTAGAATTAAGATACTGTTGTTGAATATTGCTGAACACAGGAGGTTCCGCTTAACTCGAGAAGAAACTTCTTTACGGTGAGGGTGACGGAGCACTGGGACAGGTTGCCCAGGGAGGGTGTGGAGTCTCCTTCTCTGGAGACATTCAAGACCCGCCTGGACGCCTTCCTGTGTAATTTCATTTAGGTTCCTGCTCCGGCAGGGGGATTGGACTAGATGATCTTTTGAGGTCCCTTCCAATCCCCAACGTTCTGTGATTCTGTGTAATATACAGTGCCCATTTTCCACACGAATGCCCAACCATCAGGATAAAGGCCTGTGTGTACTCATTTGTGCATGTTTGTGTGTATGTATGTGCACATATACATACATCTTAACGTGCTTCCAGTTTTCCAGATGAAGTTTTCCTTCCTGCATTGGGATAACAAAGTACTGTCTGGGCAAGAAACCTTGAAAACCTTTCTTAGCTTTTTCAATGAAAAGCAGCTACAGCAAAAGCTCTGTTGTGCTCTTCAGACCCCTACAACATCAATACTAATTTATCACCTCAACTCTCACTCAGAAAAGGAGCAGCAAATGCCAGGATTTGGGCTCTAGCAAAGGCTGGCCTGCATTTGAGATGCTGAACTATTCAATGCTAGAAAGATTCATATGCAAAAAGACAGGAGTAACTTCAATAGAGGTAATCAAGGTGAGGACTTTGGAGACGAAAAGCAGCAAAAACTTGCTTAATTCTCAGGGATCTCTTTCTAACATAAGTCACAAAATAATTTGTAGGCTGCAAAATCACGGACACTCATTAGTTTCAAGGCACAGTGTGTGGTTGTGTTGTGCACTGTGTCATGTTTATAAAGTAACTTTGCCACAGGCCCAATGATTGCTCAAAACACACACCACCATTAAGTTCTTTTGCCTCTGTAGTTATAAGGCAATGAAGGACAATGTGCTCTTTGAAACAGGATGAATACACTCATAGAAGGTCATCAAGGAAGTTATTTTTATTGCTATGGCCACGTTATGAATAAAACCAAAGATAAAATATGATGTTAGAGCCATATGACATGGAACTGAGGCTGAAAGATGAGAAAAATCACAACCAAAGGCAACATTGCCTACAGAAGTTTGCAATTATAAATCACATTGCAAGAGTTTCTCTCTCAGAAGAGATAGTTGGTTCTGAGACAAATAACTAAAGCAATGTCTAATGCCTTGGATTGAGCTAATCAGTGCAAGTCTCTTCCCCAGACCTTGAGTTCATCAATATTTCATACATGTAAATGGAAGTTTTAACAGATTTTTACACTGTTTTGCCCTAAGTAGTTTTATTTTACACAAGAGTACACCTGTACTTCTGTTTTTCCCACAGGTACAGCAACAGATTCAGATCTCTCTGTAAAAATCAAAAATGTCATTCTTCCACAATATCAGTACATTCAGGAAATAGCTCACACTCATCACAAGGGGAATTTGGTTAGATTTCTTCCTAGAATAGAAAACATTTTTTCACTGAAGGAAAATCAGGAAAAACATCTCCTTGATAAAACATATGAGGGCCATGATTAGATGGCTCAAAAGGAACCTATCTTAAGATTCATGGTTGCTCCATTCCGCTGACTTTAATCTAAGTATCTCACTGTCCTCTTGTATGCAGACATTCCTGTACCCTGGACATCTAAAGGAGTATTATGATACCACACATATCTCTTTGGATGGTGATCAAGCACTAGACACAGTACCATTGCATGGTGTTATGCCTAAACTAATACTAATACTATGTAGAGAGTATTTTTGACCTTGCTTTTCCCCTGCTTTTCACTCCCGGTTCTGAGATGGGCATGTTAATCAACACAACACACTTTTGTCCTCACAGACATGTTGTGAATGTATTCTTTGAATGTACAAAGCACCCCAACACTCCCATGACCTGCAAAGAGGGAGGAGGAGTCACTGCAAACCATGATAGGGTTTTACAGGCAGTTGGCACCAGGAAATGAAGCCTGAGGGAGCAATATCTGCAATAAACACCTCATTATTACCCATTGCACTCATGAAACCAGAGCATGCAACCATGCTACTAATGATGATACAATTCATTGAGGGACTTGAAAGTGGCTGTCACCCTTCATTCTGGCTTTTGCTTAGTTTCTGAGTGCCTGATCCCAATAGCCCAGAGAGCTTTTGCAGAGGTTGATGGAGAGGGGACACATTCTCACTAACAACCTACCTCTGCCACACCATGAGTCTTCATGGAAGAAGAATGACTGGAGAGATCTTAACCTTTGAGTGGTGGCAGAGAAAGTGGCCCAGACACACCAGCTTCTTCTTCCTCCTTCCTCTATCTCAACCCCAAGACATGCTTTGAATACAAAATGTAATTTTTCCTCTCTGAGGATGAGAACGCTGAGTGCAAACCTCAACAAGTGCTTACCAGACTGATGGGACCCAGCACCCATCAGGGGCCCCCAGTGAGCATGCCAACATGATGCCAAGACAGGGAACTCGGGGCTTTCAGCTCCTGAACCACATAAGTAAAAGGAAATTCTCCAGTGACTACTTCTGTAACTAGCCAGTTTCCCTTAATTGGGTCAGCTATTGGTCAGAGACAACAGTGTCGCTCCATGGGCAGGATTACCCAGGATGTTGAATAGTTTCGTGTTCTTGATGGGTTGCTCTACTACCAGTACATGGACCATAGCACACCCACCCTGCATTTAGCTGAAAACAGCTTATCACCTGTGGGAGAGGATATCAGTGACATATGTTGTATGGTTGGCAGGAGCCTTTCAGACCACCTAATATCACCTCCATATCACATACACCAAGGCCTTCTCTGAATTTTCACCTGATTCCCTATACTGATTAAAAATTTCCCCAGTCACATAGAAACCACCACATGCAAATTTATTCCAATCCCATATTATTGCTGGTATTTACAAAGCCTGTTTTATGTCCAGCCTGACTCTAGCTTCAGTTTCATTGTCTCTTGTTAGTAGAATTAGCTGACAAGTTTTCAGTAAAATATTTCTTTGGGGTTTTTTTTAAAAGACAGATTTGTGGAAAAGGGTTAGTAGTGATGGAGTTCCTCAACTCATCCCTGTTAGGCAATTTTTAACTTAAACATTCCCAACTACCAGTCAAAAACTATGGGTTTTTTTCTGGCACTTTAATAACTTGATATAAACTGTAAATGGTCCAAATCAAAATGACACATTCAGAAATTATTTCCTCCTTCATCTTTTCACTGGAAGAGATCTGTGTGGGTGTATGAGACAAACATTGACTGCTGTCACTGTTGCTTTTGCTTTTGAATGGCAATTTACATTAAGGAAGTAAATATAATTAGTTTATATTCAAATGTCACTTCTCCATCCTGGAAAACAGTATATTTTATATTCAGTGTATAAATATGCCTCTGTTAAATCACTTCCCATCAGTGAACTGTATTGGCCATATAGCACCAGCCACACTAAGCTGTTTACAAGAAGAAATGAGACATTTCTTTTGTGGAACATAGTGAGAATCTATTCTGCACTAGAAGAAGTCTTCACTCATGAAAGAGAATCACGTTCTGTCAATAAAGCTTTTAAGGCTTGGGCATTCATCCAAAATAACCATGTAGCCTACAGGAAACTCTGTCATGACCTATGTCCTCCAGGCAACCCAGCCTCCAGAAGGCCTACAGCTGAGAGGGATGATGGAAGGCCTTGAGGTTGGGGAAAGGGACCTGGGCAGTGGAGTGCTTGGAGTCAAGAGACTGTTTCCCAGACCTCTTATTCCTGATATCCTCTCCTCTCCTCTATCATGAACCCCAGATGACAACCACATCTGTATCTCCCCAGCCTCCCCATGCCTGTCCCATCACTGCAGTCAGTCCTTTTCTTCCTATGCAGGTCTTCCCATGCAGGGCAAATCGTGATCCTGCCACCAGGGAGAAGGCGGAGCTGGAGGGGGGAAGGCAATCACAGAGGGAGCAGGAGGTTTGCTCTCCTGGCTGCCCTCCCTGTGTGAGTTAGGGAGGGACATAGGGTGTGTAGACAGATGTGTTTGGGGCAGGAGGGAGTCACCAAGGAGCAGTAGCCCATTCCCCGGTGGACCCCAGCCCTCAGCAACTGGGCTGGGAAGATGCTTAGCTTCAGCAGCTTCATCCCTTCTTGAGCTGGTGGTGTTTGTCTTCCCGTGGTCCATGAGGCAATCTGCTAAAGGATACAGCATCACTGGTACTGTCAACGCTGCCATAGATCCAGAGGGAGAAGCCTGTTGTTTTGCTGCTATAGTAGAAGGGGTGTCTCAAAAGTATGCCAAGATTGTAGGTGGGACCTTTCAGCATCTTGTCAGACAGCATTCAACATTCCTTTTCAGAAAAAGTATCCTCTGAGAGTGCTGTCTGGTAAGCTTCTTCATCTTCAGGCTCCATCACTTACAATCACTTTTTCTTGTTTTTTAGTCAGTTCTCAGAAGCAAATTTGTCATTGGCAAATCACTTCCAGTTCCAGGAGAAAAATTCTGTACTGGTTTTGGATGTACAGTCACCGATCCTGACTCACATTGGTTTGTTTGAGCCCTCTTGAACTTTTTCTCTTAAATTGTATTTTAAAAGATGCCAGAAATACACAGATGCTTTACTGGTACTGTAATCACATTGGAACTTGGACACCTAGGACAGCTATGGGCAAAAACAGCAACACTCACAGATACTGCTGGGTCTGTTACTTTGGAGCAGTGCAGTGAGATTTTTCAGAAAGGAAAGCAAATCATACAAAGAACAGTTCAGAAAAAGCATCAGATGCCTCTGTGCTCTGCTGTTCCTGGGTGGTCTAGAGGCTCCAAAAATGCAGGAGCTGGAGAAAGGAGAACTACTTCTATCCCTTCTAAACAATTCACTCATTTAAACAAAAGTCGCCTTACACCAAGAATGAAGCAAGGATCGTTCCACACAAAAGGGGATTTTAAAGAAATGGAATGCACAAATTACTGACTTTTTAAAAGCCAAAGGATGTTATTCCAGCATGGCTCCACATCCCCAGAAAAGTGCTGCAGGGAGTTTATGTTTCACTCACGATACAAAATAACATCAGACTCCAAACCCAACTAGAAAATAAACAAGTCAAGACAGTGCCCTGCCAGAAACTGTAAAGAAAGAAACCTTTTCACTTAGATGTCCCATTTCAGGGGATTTTTAATGCCACTTTCCATCACATTGTTACAGCTTATATTTCTTCATGAAGTCATAATAGAAAGGGAAAGGTATTTTCTCATAACTCAAAGAAATTTGACTTTGTTCCCATCTATTGTTAATATTTGTCCTCAGAAAGTGTTTGCTCCAAAAACATAAGGTTATTAGGCAGGAGAAATTATTGAAGTTCTCAGGAGGTGCCAAAGTGGCAATATTTGCATTTTGTGAAGGATGCAAAGCCTTGGCACAAATAGGTCCTCCTCAACACTATATTTGCCCTGTTCAAGTTCAGCCTCAACATAAGGATTTGCTTTCCTTCACAGTCACTCAGCTTTGCCCAGAACAATGTCCTTCAACAGAAAAAATTTCCAAATTTGGTTTGATTTTTCCATTCCAACCACCAATCGATGTGTTGTTCAACAGGCAAATGGCAGCTAAACTAATGAAAACCAAGATCCATTCCAGTGCCACGAAATATGTGGAGCTTTTCCAGAAGTTAGTGGAAAACAGGTAGCACAGGTCCCCAGCCAGCTAGGGGAAATAGAGAAGAGGAGAGATCAGCTGGAGGAACGTGGTCTGCCACAATTTACAGTGCTGGCCACTGTTGGGCAATCTAGGAGGGGAAACAGGAGGTGAACTCTCAAGACATTACTCAGCAAGGGAGGGATGTAGGAGGGACTGGGATGAAAGGAAAATGCTTTCAAAGAATGATGGATTGGGTATTATCACAATGTCGTACCCTCCTCTTCATTCATTAGAATTTCCTTTAGAAAGATAGCTGATAAGAAAACATGACATACTCTTTGGAGAACTAATTTTTAAAATTAATTTCTATAAATTGAAATAAAAATCCCCAAGTGAATATTTTTGCAAAGAACTTTATTTAGACACTCTTATTGTAGAATGGAAAAAAATAAAACATGCTGAAGTTTGCTTAGGTCTTGGGAAGAGCACGTTGTTCCAGCACCTCCTCTCCTTCTGGGGACTTGTGTGCAGACAGGGGGAAAAGAGAACCAGTGTTGATATCCATCAAACCTGCCTCTGGAGTGGTGCTGGCCATATTTCCAGGCATTTGATTGAGGAATGTATCTTGTACCTCCCCTCAGCTAGCAGACACCTCCCAAGGGAAATCATGGGCCAGCTGCACTCTTCTAGCCTTGAGGAGAAAGCCAAGTCCAACTGTTCTTCTGGAGAGGCCCACATGTGAACTGGTAGGCTTTCATGATATAAGCAAGTGTCCACCATGCACTTCCTAGAGCTTCCACTGCATATATATCTCTGAGCAGCTTTCAGGTGGTCATGGTTCAGCCAACACATAAATCCCAGTGACATTGCACCAGTGACACAGGGCTCCCTGATGCAATACTCCAAATGGTGACAATTACCTCTGTTGCTGGAATAGGTCCATTCAGTGGTGGGTAATTGAAAACTCCCAAAGAAACTGATTTGCTTAAATACTACTAAACCACCACATCCACTCAGAGTGAGCGAGCACCCTCAGACCAGGGGTGTAGCAAATGTACACGTATTGCAACATAAAGGTGAGCTGCAGTGCAATGAATCAAAAACATTACTGCCTTTTTGGTGAATTTTGCTTAACTGTGACAGTCCTTTAGAAAAACACAAAAACAGACTAGTGGATAAGGAAAGGAACCTATGTGAAGGGGCGAGCTGCACCAGTTCTAATGAGTGCACAAGAAAAGGCAAGCAACACTGAGAAATTTGTGGGGGTATCTAAGGACACTAGAAACTCAGATTAGATTATTAAAACTTCACTATGATGGAGATCTCAGTAATGATTGTGGGTAGAAGGATTTCTGGGCTAGTCTAAGGTGATTAATTGCTTGTGATGCCTCCAGAAACTTGAGAGACCCCACGCAGCACAAGAGGAAATTCAGATTCCCCACAGCACCACCAGTTTATGCTTTATGCTTTGGTAGTACAACAGCTAAGCCAGTTTGCTTTATTTGTGTAGCCCCTGGGGTGCTAGGAAAGACGGCAGGCAAGGGGTTAAGTAGTGGCACCGTGGTTTCTGGAAGGGAAAGGCATGCCTCATTAGCTGTTAGGAATTCATCGAGGATATGAACACCAGGGTGGACATGGGAAAGGCACCAAACTCTATATTACCGAGATTTTCAGGGTACATTGAACACAGGTCCACAAAAGAGGTCAGTGCCGATGGATTGGATGATAGCAGGAGGTGAAAACAGCCCTGAGAAGTCAAGGGCAATGGGGAGAAAGTAGGTGATCATAGTGGTTATCTAACTGGAACAACTTACCTCTCTGCAGTTTGTCCATACACAACTGTGACTTCTATAACCAGCCCCATCTGTCCCACCAGCCAAGAGGATAATGAATGTGTAGTCAACTCTTTGAAAGTTTGACTCATCATTTCCACGTGCTCAGCTTCTTCCAGGAGAAGGACTCTTAATTTTCCAACCCATCACATTAATTTACAAAGCTAAAATGATACGAGATATCAAACTGCAATTGAACAACTCTGTGGTTACTAATCCAAGTGTCCTGTAATGTGTAGAAGCATGAAAGTGTCCAGGTATGGACAGGTACTTCACTTCCTGAGGCTCACCTGCCACTAGCCTGAAGCCCAGCAGGCAGTACACAGCAACAGCAATGCTGTATCTCCTTTAAATACAATATCATGTGGCTTCCCTCATTAGCAAATGGCCAAGCAACTCAGAGTCCAGGATTATTCTGTTATCCTCTGTTATAAAATTATAAAGAGCAAATTGAGGTATAAAGAATAGATTCACATGGAAAATGACCTCAGCATCTTTTTATCCAAAAGGCCACTGATTAAGAAATGAATTCATGAAATAGGAAAAGTTAATTTTGACTCCTTTATCTGTCTTGGTGAATTTGTTTAGTGTTATTCTGGAAACAATAGCTCGCTTAAATGTAAAAAACTAAATGAGCATGGAAGTAAGAAAGCAGAGCTATGTGTAACCTCCTACAAGAGTGGTTCATATTAGACTCGTATAAAGTATATATTCTCTGCTTTCTATGAATGTTTATATGTTTCATATGATCCTACACAACACAAAAGATTGCAACCAGAGAAGTCCAAAGCTCTGTGTGCATAAGATACTCTTTTTTGGGGTGAGAAATATGGATTTGAACCCTCCCGCAGTGAATCCAGCTCTTCTATACTCCAGGTGAGTTTTTTTGCTCCACTGGTTTATAGAGCTAAAGGAAAACCACCAACTCCTGCCCCAGGAATCTTGATTGTGTTTTTTCCCCTCAAACTATTCATCACTTTGGGGACAAATTCAGAAATAGCTACAGAATTACTTAGTCTTTTACTTGGGGTAGCTCAAAGGATTATACTTTTTATTTTTCTTTAGTCAAAGCCTTTTTAGAAATGCATGGCCCTGAGACAAAAGATGCTTGAAGGTAAGTAAAAGTATAGCACATGCTGTGAAGATGATGAGTCTACTTTTGTTACATCTTGTTACCTAAGGCAAGGCTGAGCTGGGCTTGTCTGCTCAACTCTGAAAAGCGATGTGCACAACCTGCTCCTTTCTCTTGCAAGCTTCAGCTGGAAGATTTACAGCAGCACTAGGAATGCTAAGGGAGGATTGTTCATCCTTTTGTAACTAGAGTTCAATTGTGATTTACATTTGAAGGAGATATTTTGATCCCTCAGTTGCATATGAGGTACGCTCAGACGTACCAAACTTGCTCTTTCCTCTGGACAAAAAAATTCATTTGGGAAAATCATATACATAAATCCATTCATTTATAGTATTTTTATAATCAGTTTTGCAGCCTATCTCCTAGGACACGGGACTCTAAATCTAAAAATTTGTTGTCCCTTAATCACCAAGCTTGAGGGACTGTCTCTTGCTATAGGGGAAAACATATAGCCAACGAAACTGATCCTGTCAACCTCATCCTGTCGTTTTTGCTCCTCAACATCCCCAGCAGAGTGCATACAACATTCCAGCTAAAGCACAGCACCTCACAATGCATCCAGGGTTTAGGACCTGCTTCCTTCTTTATTTCTAAATATCAGCTGCAAAATTACATCCTAGGTCAGTCCTGAGCCTTTCCATTTGAACCTTCACTGGCCCAGGAACAGGAATCACTCTGCAGTACTAGTACTGCCTTCCCAGGTGAAGCCACCTCACACTGGTCAGCCTCATCTCTGATGTTACCAGTACCACCAGTTGCAATCATCCAAAGCCAGGAGAAGTAGTTGTGGGCACTCCAAATGCAGCTTTCCTCAGCCAGAGAACGAATCCCACAGTGATCCAAAGAGTGCCAAGACGGCCCTTGGAGTCAAGGGGCTGACTCACCATGCAGATCTTTGGCACGGCACATGAACAACCCCCCTCTAATGTCCTCAGTCATCTTGTGGTCAGGTCCACCCATGTTCATCTCTCCTTGATGCTAGGGGAAAGGTCTGGGCATTCACAGCTTTGGGTTGTTATTTGCCTTGCTGGCATTTTGTGAACTCTTAAGACATAAGCATATGGAAGTGACAGAGGAGCACATCCCAAAGCCATGCAGGCTAAAGCAGTGTCGTAGAGACTTGAAAAACACCAAGTTTTATGGTTGAAGTGATCTGAACTGATGCTTGGGAGCAACTAATAAGCACCTAGATGCAAATACTGTGTTGATATCCCATTGAACATTCCATGAGACAACTGAAGGAGCACTAAAACTTATTTCACCTTTTTTTAGTGTATTTTTTTGTTTATTTAACATTTGCTTCTGACTTAGGTATGATTTCTGTCTGGGGGACAGACTCAAAGCATTATGAAATCACTGGGACTCTTTCTCTCAGTGTGGGTATGCTTTGGTATGGCCCCTTGAGAACCAACACATTGCTCAGTTGTTCCTACCCATGTGCACCATAGAAGTAGACTGATGGGCTGTAGCCAAAGGAAAAAGTACCTCCAGGTCCCTGCACGCAGAGGATGTCAGCATTGATTGTCTGCAGATGTATGCTACTCTTCCGAAGTATCTACCTTGAGCAACACCTATGCCAAAAGTGAGGATGCAAATTCAAATGTATGGAAGCAAACCAGAGTTTATTTAGCATTTATTACCCATTCTGTTGTCATATGTGGCTTCTTCTGTCTCCATTTTCCTCTGGTAAACATAGACCTTTATTTTATTATTTTTTTAATAAAATATATAAACCATTGTGCATTGCTATCCATAAGAAAACTGTAGTTTAACAACAACAAAAAAAAAAGAATAAGGCACATTCCTGTGCAGCATCTTCAAATATATATATATATATTTAAAACAAAACAAAAAGAAAACCCTTTTCAACCTCTTTGAGGTTTTTAACTTCTCACCAGTCACTGACACATCTCTTATACTACCATAATTTCACTGTTGGAGGTGGGTTGGGTTGTGTTTGACAGGGGCCAGCAGGGAGAACAGACTCAAAAAAAAAAAAAAAAGGATTTTATCCCTGAGGTGTCAGTAAAAAAAAAAAAAAATGTTCCCATTGCAAAGGAAGATGAAAAGACAGCCATAAATAACTGAATACACTATGGCAAACATCCAAGCACCGAGATGATTTCACAATGGAAGAATCCCCCTCCCCCCCATCTCCCAGTTCTTAAGTCGTATTTGCGTTGGGTTTTAATTAAGTTAATCTCATGGCTTCTGAAGTCACAAGACAATCGGTCAGGATGCACCTCCCCCTCCCTTCTGAAATCATCTTTCCAGATTTGTCATTTTGTTCACAATTCTCCCACAGTTCTCAGGAAGGGGAAAACAAATAATCCTAAATGAACACCAAAACCTGGATGACTTCACTCCCCAGCCAAGAGAGGAGTACTTGTACCGCAGCATGCCAAATTCCATGTCCCACATGGGAGGACTATAATTGTCACCTTCCTGCCTGCTACGATGAAGTGAAGTTGGCAGCCACCTTTGTTGTAACCAGAAAGTGTCCATGAAGATGGGTGATAGCAACATATCAGGGAGAAGTAGACGGGGAAAGCTTTATTGCTGTCCATCCACACTGCTCCAAGTAGCATGCCTGAAAGGAAAAGAGGAGGCACCCACATAATATTCCTTCCCTCCCTCTCCTCTATCATGTGTGGAGGAACCTCAGGGTGCAGGACGAGACAGTTGGACTTCCAATCACTTAGTAGTAACGGTTGAGGCTCCTGGTCCCTGGGATGTCCGGCTGGCCGTTCATCCAGATCTCCCGGATGATGCGCTCCCGCTCCTCGAGCCTCTGAGCTCGCTCCAGCTCCTCCGCTGAAGTGAAGACGTTCATGTTCAAAGTCCTCTCGAACCTGCGGTGCCTGCGGGCTGACAGGTCTGAAGTGGTGTCCGAATCGTCATCGCTGTCACTGCTGTCGCTGTTGCTCTCCCGCTCCCGAGGAGGTTTTTTCACGGAGGAGCGTTTGCAGTCAGTTCGGCAGGACACCCTTAGCACCAGGGCCAGCAGGGTCAAGACGAGTCCAATGCACACTCCGGAGACAAAATACAGAGCAGCCCGCTCGGGGTTTTCTGAAAGGGGAAAGAAAATGATTCTTGAGAACAACCCTTAAAAGCACAAAATACACACAGCTCCTCTGTGCACGTACCAGCCATGGTCTCTGGAGGGGCAGAGTTTCTAATGGTCACTTTTACTTCTAAGCCCTTTTGCCTCCTGTCCCCAGGGAAATCAGGAAGGGGAACTTAAAGGGTGGATTTACTGCTAAGGCATTTGCCCACATGCAGAATGTGGGTTCGTTGCAGTTCATCTGGAAGGGGAAGGAGGATCCCACAGAATTAAATGCTAATTCCAGTGGCTGCACAAGCAGGGCTGACACTAGGGTGCTGCACACCCAGCAGCAGTGAAGTGCACCCTCTCTGTCGCATGCATTATCATCGTACGAGGAATAAAGATGATTTACAAAGCTCTCTCTGCTGTAGCCCAGCCAAAATGAGAAGCCTTGCAGCATGGAAAAATGCATGTTATTTATTCATAGGTTGCATTTGCTTATCTAAGGCAAGTGTGCTGGCTTTCCGCCCAGACCACCAGAATGTATACCTGTGCTAGACAAGCATAGCTGCAGTCAGTGCACTCACAGGATGAATCCTACACAGCCACATTGCAGAGGTGATATAACAAGACTCCAAAGGATCCACAATGCTTTTTAAACTAGGTCATCTTGTTTATTTACTACCTTCTTTTATTTTTGGTTCATGGGACTACTTAGAAGCAAAATTATGATAAATGTTGTTACTGACATTCCCCTGGACTGAATCACCTTGGCACATTCCAGGTTTATAGGTACACTGAATGGGTGAAGGTAAACTAAGCAAAAGTGTCAAGGCTAGCTCTACTCTGCTGTGTCTGCTGGGAATCCTGAGTGCAAGGATGAAGTCAGTTCCTCAGATGAGTCTTACTCCCTTGAACTCTGTGATGGAGCAGTAACAGTTCCCACCAGCTGAGAGCCTGCCCTGAAAGATCTCTGTAACTAAAAGGCTATGCCCTACCTTCACTTCCCCCCATTGTGCTTTTAGAAACTGCCCTCTCCAGCTGATTTCCTTAAAGCAAAGTTTGCAGAAGATGAACTGGAAACCATTTAGAGATATTCAAAACTCAACAGGACAAGACCCTGCTCTAATTTCAAAGCTGGCTCTAAATGCGAAGTTAGACATGTTCTGAGTAGGGGGTTGGACCAGGTGACCCCTGGAGGCCTCCTAAATTATTTTCTGATTCTGTGGTCAGAGCCCAAACATTGACCTGTGCACTGTTCAAGGCAGCACATAGTTTGATGCCTGGAGATGCTTATGGAACAGTTACAGAGATGAAACACCTTTGTGCTCTTCAGTTCTCTCTCAAATGAATCTCAAAGCTAACTGACAAGCCAAGGTGGAGGAAGATGTCATGATAGTCTGAAAATTGGCTAATAAAACATGAGACTGTTGCTAGAATGGCTGGTGTGGATGGCCTGTGGAAAAAACAGTCTGAAGAGAGACTACAAAAAAAGAGGAGAAAACTGCAGCAGATGCATTCAACAAGTTCCCCCCCCAAAAAAAGAAAGAGGAGAGAAACGCAGCAGTAGCTGGAAAGTCTGGATGGATAGTCTCATAGTTTATGAAAGTCTCATAGGCCAGGCTGGATGAGGCTTTGAGCAACCTGGTCTAGTGGAAGGTGTCCCTGCTGATGGCAGGGGGGATGGAACTAGATGATCTTTAAGGGCCTAGATGATCTTTAAGGTCCCTTCCAACCCAAACCGTTCTATGATTCTATGATTCTATAAGATATTTTGACAAATGTGAGACAACAAAAATCCAAAGGTAAAAGAGAAGATAGCAGAGCTGGCATGAAGGATGTGCAAATGGTTCTTGTAGCAGACTGAATGAGTCAGCCTCTGGCTCTAATGAAGCTAATGGCAACTCTAAACCCAAGGGGCAGAGCTCAAAACTGCAGCCCAGCTTGTGCAATACCAAAGCTGCTGCCCATCTGGTACTCTGTGAACAGTAAAGAAGTGGCCTAAATTTCAGAGATTTGAAAACCCCAGGAAAAGTAGAATTACTACCCAATAGCGCTTTTACCTCCATGTGCAGTGTGACTGTAATCCTCCCCTTGCAATTAGGCCAAAGGACGGCTCTGAGGACATCCAGGGGAGAAGAACAAATGAGCAGGACTGATCTCTTTGTCCTGGAAGACGCTTGGTCCAGTCTGCCTCTGCTTTGCCTGGCTGACAGGATGCCAGGCACACTTCCCTGAGCACCACGTTCCTGCACACAGATGGGCTTGATTTGGTTGCATTAGTTCCACCGCTCAGTCTTTTAAAGCAACTCATTAAAAAAACATAGATTGGAGTCTGAGATGCAGACACATGCGGTTTCTTTTCCCCTGTTTTTGCCCTTGTCCTGCTTTTCCTTTCTCCCCCACACTCCTTTTTCCATGCTACTGTATCCAGTTCTTGAGCAAGCTGCACCTTGATTGCTACTTAAGCAACCATTTTTCATCCCGGGCTTGTGCTTGTATGTATAGCCCTTCATGCAGTGCGATGGCTGTAATTGAATCTTTGGGCTCCAGTGGCATTTATGAGCTCCTACAGCTACTCTGTCAACATCTGAGACACTGTCTGGACTTCCTCACTGAGCTGTAACCCTACGTTCAACTGCAGTCTTGGCATTTATCATATGTACAATCCACTTGCACAGCAACATCTCTTCTTTTCACAGCAGAAAGAGCAACTTAAGCTAAAAACCACAGGCTCTGCTTTTTCTCAGTTGAAGTAGAAAAGTCAGCAATAGCCTAGATTTGGGGGTTTGACAGTTGATTAGTGATTTTGAGAACCTCCTCCATTGCATGTTCTACTCGCAATGACCAAAAAGGGTCATCCCCTTCAGCAAACAGATGCTCAGCATCTTCCAAAAACTCAAAGGTGGTTCAGATTCATCATGCCAACACTGAAGCTCCTCAAAACACCCATTATATTTGAAAAAAACCTCTTTAAAAGTGTATGGACATCAGTAGCAGGAGTTAACATAATTTGAATATGCATTCATGTTGTGTGTAGACCCGTTAACACGTGGATTTAGACCAGTGTAGCTTTTTCTTCCACTGCTGTGAATGATAGGTCAGAGCTCCTGAACTTCTAGTAAGACTGAGTTGTTGTCAGTCTCTTTAACTGGGGCTACCTTTCCCTTCTTGGTATTTCTCTTTCTGGACTGGAAGCATTGATGAAAATGTCACTGATTCAAGTCTGAATTTAATCCATGCAGACAAAAGATATATGCTCTTTATAACCCTCTATACAAAAGCTACCATTTTATAGCCGCTTAAACTGGCCAAAAATTAGAAACACATTTTATTTTGCTTTTCCAACCAAACCAGCAGCAATTACAGAGCCTGTTTCCTGAGGGCTAACAATCTGCTGAGAGCATCAGCCCAGACTGACATTAATTCCCCAGGAAATGCCCCAGGCCAAGGTTGTTATTGCTATTATAATAAATTGTTTCAATAAATAAAAACCAATCTAGGCATTAACGCTGCTGGCTTCCTGTGATGGCTTCATGCATTCAGAAACCTCAGTGGGGAGGAAAATTTCAGAGGGCCCCAGTAAAAGGTTCAGCATTAAGAATGGCCAGAAAAACAGTAGGAGCAATATCTTCTAGGGAATTTACAGTTAGCCCCACAGGCTGCTGAAATCCCCTGGTAGAACAGAGGAAGCTCTCCAGGAGACCCTTATTAATAAGGTTCAGGCCAAGCAGTCTAAAAGTTGGAATGATCTCCCCCGGATTGTTTTTTGGAAGCCCCTTGTTAATAACTTGGCAGCAAAGCTTTGTTTGTGGAAGAAAAATAAAACAGAGATTTGTGGAGGTTTCCCTCCAACTCCTTCAGCCTGAATGGAACGACAAAACTGGAATAAGTCCCCTGTCCAAAGGGAGGCATTGGAAGTGCTCTGATACAATTTGAATGTTTAATATTTATATAACAATGAGGGATGGTTCTGGTCTTGCTGGTAGATTTTGACTGCAAAGACAGTTCCAGCTGTCACTGAGACTGGTGAAGTCTTTTCAAACTCTCAGACAAGTTTTGGAACAGGTCCATGACAAATAACAGGTCCATGACAAATAACAGGTCTGAGGTTTTCAAGCAGAGATTGCATATAATTAAAAACCTAATTCTATAAAGAAAATCAGCTTTCAAATTAGAATCTTTTGCAGGACTAAACTCTAAATTTTTTTTTTTTTTTTATTAGCAGATAAATTCACTCCTCATTGACATTGCTCACTCTTTCTCCCTATTTCTGAAGAAACATTGTTTTCAAGGTTCTAGAAGCTGGGATAAGACTAGCACCTAACTGGCTTTGATACTCCTAACTGTGATGATAGCTGCAAGCAGATTTAATGATGGAAACCAACACTCCTGCAAAGAGGCTTTGCTGCCTGCTGTGCCGTGATTTTTCACTCCTCAGTCGTCAATAGGAAAGTTCCCAACTTTTCTATGAGAACATCAGTCAAAAAGATGGTGCAAATGAGCACAGAGGCTTTTGTTAATATTGGCACTTTTCCCCTCTGTGCACTGCAAGACTCTGCACGTGCAACTGACCGAGCCTACAGACACTTCATCTGCAGCTGCCCACCAAAACCTGCCATTTTGTGCAGAAAACGTGAACACCACTGAGCACAGTGGGGATACTACTGCTTTGTGGATGGTCTTCCCAGGCTAAGAGACACTCTATTGCAGGAGGCAGGAAAAGTAGAAGAGTGGATCATCCTTTCAAGCACAAAATTTACCCATTAAATACCAAATGCCTGTAGCTTCTTTTTCCTGGAGTAGCTCTGAGTGTATACACCACCCTCTGCACCAATGGAAAAAACATCTTTATGTGTTGCCCCCACCTATTTACAATTTTTTCTTGCAAAATCCTGTTCGGAGCCAACTCATCAGCCCAGGGAAGCCCTGGATACAGCACTTTCAGTCTGCAGTTTACCTGAGGGACGTTGTTAGTGTTATTAAACAGAGCAGTTCTTGCACTAATGTTTCCCTTTGGCACCGAGGCTGTGGTCAGGAGTGGGGGGAAGATGTGTGAACCAGAACCAGCCTTCCTTGGCCACCCCACACCCTGCCTCCCCTGAGCCACTATAATGGCTCCTCTATGGATGTCAACAGCTGCTGTGGCTTAAGCCGCCTTCAGGGCCCCAAACTCAGGCAAGCACAAAAATTTCCAACTGTCCTGCTGCTCAAAATCTGCAGTATGAAGGGGGATGGCTTTGCAGTGCTCTAGTTTCGTGCAGATGATATTTGTGCCCTGTGATACAGCTTGTCTTTGAATTTATAATCTAAAACCTCTCCATATTCACATACAACAAAATGAATCATGCCAAATCCACCCTCTCCACTAAAAGCAGAGGGCTAAATTACATGGAGCAGATAGATAAAGATGGTTTAGGGCATCTGCTTTTTCAATCCATGGGGCAGTCATCAATTATTTTTGTAATAAATAACAAACTGAACATAGATATCAAGACTAAAACACATCCAGCAGCTGTGGTTATGTGCACTGGAAAACATGAGCAATAAGCTCCTGAACTTGTCACTAGAAACCAGTCGTAAGGTCTGAGTTTTACCTACTTGACATCTAGTGAATGTGAACACATCACAAGGAGCCCACATCATGTTAGGGTAAGCAAATCCCACAGCAACAAGACAGTTAAAGCTGTCCTGATTTGTTATTTGTGTTACAGTAAAATTTAGAGGCTCCTGCCAAGACTGACACCTTTTGAAGGGGATGAATCAAGACCTTGTGCTCTACAAAATGAATGCAGGGTCAAAGAGTTCTGCTGAGATAAATGGAAGCAAAGCCTATGGGGCACCAGCAGCAGCCCTGAATCACAGTATCAACTGTCCCCAACCATAAGTCCTACAACCTTCTGCTGCCCATTACTGTTCAGATAGGTAAAATAATATTAATATTATAAAAATATTAATATTTATTTTATAGTAAGGTTGGGAATGCAGATATTTTCATGTCAAAAAATGGCAGGTGTAGGTAAAAGGGTGGTAGAAGTGCCATAGACAGAAGACTCCTTAAAAGTTTGCTTCTTCTAAACTTTCCTTAGAGAAGCCCATGAAAGAAAAAATACATCCTACTCAGATATCTTTGGTGAAGAACACTACTAATTCCACTTAAGCTGCCTGCTTCTTAAAAGTGTCATAAAAAGATGGATCCTGATGCCACCATTGGACATGTGGAAGGGCAGAACTTCGTATTCACCATTCATGGTCCTTTTAGAAGGACCTTCCACTAAATCTGCAGAAACACTCTCACTAATCTACTCAGTGATTCCAAAATGCAAAGCCCAAGTTGGTTGTTTCAAATCCAAATACTTATCTGTAGCAGCATAGTGGTGTCTCAGCAAGAGCAAGAGCATGGCACCAAGAATATATTAGTATTTAATGAATTAGCAAGACTGAATAGCACACAAACATGAAAAACTAGCTCATAAATACTGAAGTTTTAGTTATATAGACCTCAATGCTCTAGAGTACCATAACTGCATTACAGTGGTGCTTGCAGACTGGCTGCAGTACACAGAATTATTAACAGCATGTAGTAAAAGAGCAACAGATTAATATTACTAACGAGGTAATATTGCTTGGCAATCAACATTGCAAGGTAATAAGCGTACAAACTTTTCATTAAATAAATGAAGAGCACCCTGCAATTCCATAAGAAAAAGTGACCACAAACAGTATGTCTTGCCTTGGGGGGATATTTAACAGAAACCAAGGCTCTTCTTCTGGAGTAGACAGCAGAGATTGGCCTAAAATATGCTGAATTAGTATCTCTGATGCTATTCAGCCAGTTCTCCTTTTATTAGGTCCTCCAGCTCTGTAGGGAACCCCTAGAGCTGCCAAGGTACCTCATGCAGATGCGTCATGGAAAATGTTTGCACTGCATCACCTGTCTCTATTGTACTTTTTGCTATCAGTGGTATGACCCCAAGCACTCAGTAGGATACACAATCTTTATTTTAACTTTCAAAGTGAATCTTATTAGAAGACTGCTCCTCTGCTACTTGAAAGATACACGTGGGTGAAAGACAAACTGTGATCCAAGGAAATCTTACGCTAAACTAGATTTAAATATACAATTAAGCAGACTCTCAAGTTACTTCATCTTCACACTTCTACTGAAGATAAGCCAAATTCTCTTGAGTAGGGTAATGATCTGAGTGCTGCTTATTTTCCAAATTACAGGACAACAAACTAGCCTCCCTAATGAGCCAGGCTTTGATCTCCAGGAAAATGGAGCATTAGGAATAAAACCACATGTAAGATTATATTGTATTTAACTCCAGATAAGAGTAAATCCAGGGGAAAGCAGAGCACAATAAACCCTGTTATACACTGTCTGCTGAGAGACGAATTAAAAATATAAACAGTTCAAAGAGCCAGATTTAGCCCTAGGTGGCTGTGAAATGTAGGCTCAGTTGAGGGTCTGAAAGAGCTTGTGAGACCCCAGGGAGATGGCAGCTGTAAGACCTACCTGTGACAAAGGCATATGCTGCTAGGATGTTGCTGAGCAGAGCCATCTCTGTGCTAACGCCCACGGGCTCCATGCTGCTGTTGAGTGCCGGCGGTTGTGTCTCATCCACGGGAAGCAGGAAGGGGGTGTTGTCTAGCGGGTAGAAGGTGGCCGATCTCCCTTTCTTCTTCTCTGCTTCGAAACAGAAAGGGAATGAGGAACGAGACACATGCCCCAGCTCTACCCTGCCCTATCCCCACCAGATCAGCATCTGTGTTCAGAAATCAGGAGCCACTCAACAGAAAGCCACTCAAATTTGCCCCTTTTTGGGGGGCAACTAAACCTTCTCAGGCAGTTTCAGCTGAGCACGTACCTTGTCTGCATCCAGGCAGCATCTTCTCTCCCCAGTCTCCTGCTCTTTCATGTCACCACTTAAACACACCCACCTACGCTACAGCAAATATATAAGCAAGTTTCTTTTCTCTTATGTAAATCAAAGGAGCTTTTATCAACAGTGGGTTCAGCTAAGCTTGTAACAAGGACTGGAAAACACAGGCAGAGCCAGCAACCCTCTGCCGTTGTCTCGCTGTAGTGATCCATCCACACCTGGCAAACAGACATGCTTTCTCTCCAGCCTTCTTGGGGAAGGGCAGACCTGAGTTTACGACTTCCTTCAGAAGCCTGCTCGTATTGTGTTTCACCCAGACACCATTTCCCCTTTGAGAGTTGAGTGAACATGGGTTAATGATTCGATTTTATTTGTTGAAGACTGGAGTTAAGGAGGCAGCTAATTCCAGGAGGCTCAAAGAGACCCTTTCAAACCTTATCAGCTCACTGCTGAGTGCTCCCTGCACCTTGATCTGCCGGCAGACACCCCCACTACTCACAAAACACTAATTTTTTTAAACACACAAAAAAGTCGATGCACAGGATCCAGCTCCACCATCCATGGGATTGTTTAGCTGTAGCTATTACAGTTTTTCAGGCTCCTTTCCCTGGGTGTCCAAAAGCAAGCAGCACACCATAAAACCACTGCCTTGCATCTGGCTTCCACTTATCTGCAGGTATTAAATTCAGGCAGCTATCAGGTCTATCTCCGATAATGCCATCAGTGTCATACAAGCAAAGGCACTCTGACAGCAGCCATGACAAGAGATGGTCTGTAGTCAGTGGCTGCCCAATCTGTCTCCTTTCCCTGCAAACCCAGCAGAGTGAGATGTCACGTTCAGCTTCCCACTGTGCCAGGAAGTGGCTCAGCCCAGGGAAGCAGTAACAGAAATTGAGGGGTGTCAAAGAGAACAGGTAATACTGGATGGAGAGGGACTGAGTGCATGAATGTGCGTGCAGCAACGCCAACTCCTAATCTACCTCAGAGGAGAAGCAGTGAGGATGGATGTCCAGGTGTTGCTGTAAGGAATCAGCCCCAAGGAATGAAGGCACAGTTGGACCTCTGCCAATGAATAGATGCACAGCCTTGGGAAAGCCACATGTTACAAGCTACCAAGGTGTTAATGACTCACCCTGAAGCAGTTTTCAAACTTAGTGCCTGAGTGGCAGATCTGAAAGGGAAAAATATCCCAAGAACCTCTTGCTTTAGGAGAATTGGAGATCATTGAAGATCAGTGGTACAAATGGAGGCA